>NW_022681468.1:71064563-71222139 GCF_009764315.1 Trachypithecus francoisi | reverse complement strand
TAAAGTTGCTCAGGTGATCAAATGGTCATCTCATAATTTTCAGTAGAACTGCAGCATTTTGTGAATACCTGAGTGAATGCAGAAAGTATCCAGATGCATGGGCATTCTAGGAAGCTCCCTGTGTAAATCACATACAAGGAATATCTACTTCTGGGCTCAAAAGCTAACTTAGAAAATTAAAAAAGTGAGATGCTGGCAGAAGGCAAATAAGTCCACTTCAGTTCCCGAGAGAAAAATGGTTCTGTAACCTCTGAGTTTATTTAGAAAAAGTCTGGAGCCTCAGGAAGACCAAGTATATCATTCCTGATGTTTCCAGGGCAGATTGGACTTCTTAGGCCTCTGGGAATATTCTAAGTCCTCTCAGGTTTCCATGGGAGACTGTAACTCTACTCCTAGAGCTCACACCACCCCCGAGCAAGCTCATTGTTTTCTAAATATTCAAGGAAGTCCATCCAGGGTATGCTATATTGGTGAGTTCACCTTGGACTGGCAGGAGAACACTGAGAATGATACATCCTGACTTCACTTGGTAAAGGTAGGGGAGCCAAGAATTCTAGATCTGGAGAGCACCTCAAACACCAGATGGCAGAAGGACAGTAGGAGGTGAAGTCAGCTATGGAGTTGGAGCTTCATGTTTACTGCATGTAGGATTCTGAGTTCCAGGACTGATAGGCTGGTGGGGATCAGATACATGTCTTCTTTGCAGGGAGCCAGGCCAAACCAGCCATCTGGTTGCACTACTGAAAGCTTTTGTGTGCCCAGTGGTAGGCAAGACACAAGCCAAACTCTTTTCACCTCTGGCTGGTAGTCCTTGACTAGAGAGGTTTGCACACAAGTGGTCCTATTAGCCCATGCTCTCGTGCGGCTTGCTTTCCTTTCACCTCCTGTTTCTCATGTTTGCCATCATGGAACATATTTCATAGTGAAATTCTTTGACTCTGACTCCAAATTACACAAGGAGGACCCAATTAGTGAACTTTTCATATATTTAGTAGACTCTCCACATTGATTTTTGTATCCTTATGTTCGTATTTTCACCAGTATTAAATTTCTTACTATTTAGGTCATTGCGTTCATTATCACAATCATTAATTATTTTTCATTTATCATTTATTTTTATTGGTTAATTTTTGTGGCAGCTGTTATATGATAATCACTAGAGTTTCTCTATTCATGAAAGATGTCTCTGCACGTGAGATGGGTCTCCTGAATACAGCAAACTGATGGGTCTTGACTCTTTATCCAATTTGCCAGTCTGTGTCTTTTAATTGGAGTATTTAACCTATTTACATTTAAGGTTAACATTGTTATGTGTGAACTTGATCCTGTCATTATGATGTTAGCTAGTTATTTGCTCGTTAGTTGATGCAGTTTTTTCCTGCAGCGATCATGGTCTTTACATTTTGGCATGTTTTTGCAATGGCTAGTACTGGTTGTTCTTTCCATATTTAGTACTTCCTTCAGGAACTCTTGTAGGGCAGGCCTGGTGGTGACAAATCTCTCAGCACTTGCCTGTCTGTAAAGGATTTTATTTCTCTTTCACTTTTTTTTTTTTTTTTTTTTTGAGACGGAGTCTCACTCTGTAGCCCGGGCTGGAGTGCAGTGGCCGGATCTCAGCTCACTGCAAGCTCCGCCTCCCGGGTTCACGCCATTCTCCTGCCTCAGCCTCTGGAGTAGCTGGGACTACAGGCGCCCGCCACCTCGCCCGGCTAGCTTTTTGTATTTTTTTTTAGTAGAGACGGGGTTTCACCGGGTTAGCCAGGATGGTCTCGATCTCCTGACCTTGTGATCCGCCCGCCTCGGCCTCCCAAAGTACTGGGATTACAGGCTTGAGCCACCGCGCCCGGCCTCTCTTTCACTTATGAAACTTAATTGGCTGGATGTGAAATTCTGGTTTGAAAATTCTTTAGGAATGTTGAATATTGGCCCCCACTCTCTTCTGGCTTGTAGAGTTTCTGCCAAGAGATCTGCTGTTAGTCTGATGGGTTTCCCTTTGTGGGTAACGCGACCTTTCTCTCTGGCTGCCCTTAAGATTTTTTCCTTCATTGCAACTTTGGTGAATCTGACAATTATGTGTTTTGAAGTTGCTCTTCTTGAGGAGTATCTTTGTGGTGTCCTCTGTATTTCCTGAATTTGAATGTTGGCCTGCCTTGCTAGGTTGGGGAAGTTCTCCTGGATGATATCCTGAAGAGTGTTTTCCAACTTGGTTCCATTCTCCTCGTCACTTTCAGGTACACCAATCAGATGTAGATTTGGTCTTTTCACATAATCCCATATTTCTTGGAGGCTTTGTTCATTTCTTTTTACTCTTTCTTCTCTAAACTTCGCTTCTCGCTTCATTTCATTCATTTGATCTTCAATCTCTGGTACTCTTTCTTCTAGTTGATCGAGTTGGTTACTGAAGCTTGTACATTTGTCATGTAGTTCTCGTGTCATGGTTTTCATCTCTATCAGGTTGTTTATGGACTCCTCTACATTGGTTATTTTAGTTATCCATTTGTCAAATCTTTTTTCAAGGTTTATAGTTTCTTTCTTTTTTTTTTTTTTTGAGACGGAGTCTTGCTCTGTCGCCCAGGCTGGAGTGCAGTGGCCGGATCTCAGCTCACTGCAAGCTCTGCCTCCCGGGTTTATGCCATTCTCCTACCTCAGCCTCCCGAGTAGCTGGGACTACAGGCACCCACCACCTTGCCCGGCTAGTTTTTTGTATTTTTTTTTTTTTAGTAGAGACGGGGTTTCACCATGTTAGCCAGGATGGTCTCGATCTCCTGACCTCGTGATCCGCCTGTCTTGGCCTCGCAAAGTGCTGGGATTACAGGCTTGAGCCACCGCGCCCGGCCCAAGGTTTTTAGTTTCTTTGTGCTGGGTTCGTAGTTCCTCCTTTAGCTCTGAGAAGTTTGATCAGCTGAAGCCTTCTTCTCTCAACTTGTCAAAGTCATTCTCCGTCCAGCTTTGTTCTGTTGCTGGCGAGGAGCTGCATTCCTTTGGAGGGGGAGAGGTGCTCTGATTTTTTGAATTTTGAGCTTTTCTGCACTGCTTTTTCCCCATCTTTGTGGTTTTATCTGCCTTTGGTCTTTGATGATGGTGATGTATGGATGAGGTTTTGGTGTGGATGTCCTTTCTGTTTCTTAGTTTTCCTTCTAACAGTCAGGACCCTCAACTGCAGGTCTGTTGGAGTTTGCTTGAGGTCTACTCCAGTTAGGCTACTCCCAGTTAGGCTCTCCAGTTAGGCTACTCGAGGGTCAGGGACCCACTTGAGCAGGCAGTCTGTCAGTTCTCAGATCCCAACCTCCATGCTGGGAGAATCACTACTCTCTTCAAAGCTGTCAGACAGGGACATTTACATCTACAGAGGTTTCTGCTGCTTTTCGTTTAGCTGTCCCCTGTACCCAGAGGTGGAGTCTACAGAGGCAGGCAGGCCTCCTTGAGCTGCAGTGGGCTCCACCCAGTTTGAGCTTCCTGGCTGCTTTGTTTACCTACTTAAGCCTCAGCAATGGCAGGCGCCCCTCCCCCAGCCTTGCTGCCATCTTGCCGTTAGATCTCAGATTTCTGTGCTAGCAATGAGAGAGGCTCTGTGGGCTTGGGACCCTCCGAGCCGGGTGTGGGATATAATCTCCTGGTGTGCCATTTGCTAAGACCCTTGGTAAAGCACAGTATTGGGTGGGAGTGACCCAATTTTCCAGGTGTTGTGTGTCACGGTTTCCCTTGCCTAGGAAAAGGAATTCCCTTCCCCCTTGCACTTCCTGGGTGAGGCAATGCCTTGCCCTGCTTCAGCTCTCACTCATTGGGCTGCACCCACTGTCCTGCACCAACTGTCCAACATGCCCCAGTGAGATGAACCTGGTACCTCAGTTGGAAATACAGAAATCCCCATCTTCTGTGTTGCTCACGCTGGCAGCTGGAGGCTGGAGCTGTTCCTATTCGGCCATCGTGGCACCAACCTTACTTGATATGATTTCTAACTTTAAATACCTTTGAGACAAATGTGAATTGTGAAGGGATTTTAAAATGTCAGTGAAAAATGGAATTAAAAATAAAAATATAAATATCAACTTTATTTCTCAATATAATCTCTACTGAGGTCAAGACACTGCATTAAGGGATGATCCCAACCATTCAGTCCATTGCTAAAGAACTGAGGGTCATGGGAATTTAACCATGTCAATGCAGTCTTCTACTATTAACTAAAGAAAAATGGGTGCACTTTACAGTTATTTTAAGATTAGCAAAAATAAGGTCAGAAGAAACCAAATCAGGACTGTAATGTTGATGCCTAATAATTTCCCATGAAAACTCTCACAAAATTACTGGTGTTTGACGAGAGGAAGGAACAGAAGTGTTGTTGTGGTGCAGAGAGACTCTAGTGAAGCTTTACAGGGCACTTTTCTGCAAAAGTATTTGCTAATTTTCTCTAAGAACTCTCCTACTAAGCAGATATTATGGTGCTTTGATCCTACAGAACGTCAACAAGCAAAATGCCTTGAGCATCCCCAAAACCTCCATGGATTTTGCTTTTGAGAAGTTTGCTTTTGCTTTGACCGGACCACTTCTACCTCTTGCTAACCATTGCTTTAATTGTGCTTTGCCTTCAGGATCCTATTGATAAAGCCAGTTTCACTCCCTGTTATAATTCTTCAAAATAATGCTTCAGGATCTTGATTCTGCTTGTTCAAAATAGTCACCAATAGCTCTGCTTTTGTCCACAGCTGATCTAGGCACAAGGGTATTCGGGACTCATCAAATGTAAAGTTTCTCAACTTGCACGTTATAGTCAGTATTGTGTAAGCTGAACCAATTGAGATGTCTGTGGTGTTGGCTATAATATCTCTTGTTAATTGTCAGTGCCTTTCAATTAGGGCATAGAAACAATTTTTTTCTCTCAAAAATTGGAATGGGTGCCCCTCCTCTGTGGGCTTCATCTTCAACATTGTCTTCTCTCTTCTTAGAATAAGGTATCCGTTTGTAAAAGACTGATCCTTCAGGTCATTTTTCCCATAGACTTTTCATAAAGAATAATTTATTTCACCGTGTTTTGTACCCCAGCTTCACCATAAATTTGATGTTTGTTCTTGTTTCAGGTTTGGCAGAATTCAAGTTTGGCAGAATTCATGTGGCTCTTTTCAGTCTGATGTTTTAAATCCTGTTCAGATATGTTAAAACAGGGCCAGGCATGGTGGCTCACGCCTGTAATCCCTGCACTTTGGGAGGTGGGCAACATGGCAAAACCCTGCCTTGACAGAAAACAAAAATTAGCCTCTAAAAAACACAAAAATTAGCTGGGCAAGGTCCCAGCTACTTGGAAGGCTGAGGCAGGAGAATCGCTTCCGCCTGGGAAGCAGAGGTTACTTTGAGCCAAGATTGCTCCACTGCACTGCAACCTCGGTGAGGGGAGTGAAACCCTGTCTCAAAAACAAAAAAAAGTTAAAATAAACTAGTATATGTGTGTTTTGATGCAAAAGCTAAAAGTTCATGCATAGTTTTTTCATAATTTTTATTTTGCATGAACTTACTGAAGCCCCCTATTATTTGCCATAATTTTCTCATCTTATTAATTTCTGTATACATACAGGATTTCCAATTTGTGTAAACCTTTCTTCCCAGTTACTGAGCAATTATTTTAAATTTGAGAAATATGAGCTATTTTAATCTATATTTTTGTTTTCTACTTCTGAATATTTTAGAGAAAATATGGATAATGAGACTTGTAAAATGGAGATGTTTGGAAGTTTCTGTTACCAATGACAAATTAATTTTTAAATAATTTCAGGAAAATTTAGGTGAATGTCTGTACTTTCATATGAACATTCATAGTAAAACAGATTTTTGAATTTCTACCCTTGATAAACTTTAATGTAAAGTATGTGAGTAAATGTGTACTTTTCTATTCCTCATGAACATTCTCAAGTTTATGCTGTCTGGATTTTTTCAGGACCAATTACAACCTGTATATGCTGCTGAAGTGTCTCAAAGATTATGTCCCAAAGAGAGTGCCCTACTGTTTTTCCAATATTAATTTCTCAGTTTTACCAAGTTACAAGTTTTTTTTTTTTTATATAAAATATAAAACGTTTTGCCTCCAGCAGAAATACATTTTGGAAAATAACTTTCCTGTGGATAAGGGGTATAAAGGAAGCTTGGATTTGTTCTGAGAAAGGGAGAGGGTACTTCTGCCCATTGCCATGCACATCTGATTTTAGGGCTGAATGCCTTTCTGAGCTTGGCTCACTCCTCTCAAAATTGCTGGTAAATGGACACAAATTGAAGAGAAATAATTGTACACCATTTGGGATCAAGGAATCCAGATATCTGAACCATTGTTTATTATTTGCCCGTCCCACCCTCTCACCCTTCCAGATCTCTACTGTCTATCATTCCACTTCTATGTCCAGGTGTACAATTATTTAACTCACGCTTACAAATGAGAACTTCATGTGTTCATTTGTACAGATTATCTTCTACTTAGCTACTTCTGAGACTGCAAGAACAACCACTCCTCCCCCTCCTCCTTCTCAGCCTACTCAAACAGAAGACCAGGAGCATTTTATATATATATGCACACACACACATACATGTACACATATATGTACACACACATATACACACACACACAAATATATATACACACATATGTGTACATATACACATACACACATAAAGAATTTGCATTTTAAAGAATGGCAGAACCATAGTTGTTCAAAAATCAACTATATAATTCTATATATGATAAATGTCTACTAGAAAGTTCACGTTGAAAATTGCAAACAAGACTTAGAAAAAATGAAATTTTTAAAATTTTTATTTTATTTCATTTTAACTTCCAGGATACATGTGCAAGTGTGTGCCATGGTGGTTTGCTGTACCTATCAACCTGTAACCTAGGTATTCAGCCCCACATGTGTTAGCTATTTATTCTGATGCACTCCCTCCCCACTCACCCCCAGACAGGCTCCAGTGTATGTTGTTCCTCTCCCTATGTTTTCTCATTGTTCATCTGCCACTTATAAGTGAGAATATGTGTATTTGGTTTTCTGTTCCTGCATTAGTTTGCTGAGAATAATGGCTTCCAGCTTCATCCATGTCCCTGCAAAGGACATGATCTCATTCCTTTTTATGGCTGCATAGTATTCCATGGTGTATATGTATCACATTTTCTGTATCCAGTCTGTCACTGATGGGCATTTGGGTTGATTCCATGTCTTTGCTATTGTGAATAGTGTGGCAATGAACATATGCATGCAAGTATCCTTATAATACTAGAATTTATATTCCTTTGGGTATATACCCAGTAAAGGCATTGCTGGGTCAAATGGTATTTCTGATTCTAGGTCTTTGAAAAATCACCACACTGTCTTCCACAGTGGTTGAATTTACATTCGTTCCAACAGTGTAAAAGTGTTTCTGTTTCCCCACAGTCTCACTAGCATCTGTTATTTCTTGACTTTTTAATAATTGCCATTCTGACTGGCATGAGATGGCATCTTACTGTGGTTTTGATTTGTATTTCTCTATGATCAGTAACATTGGGCTTTTTTTTTTTTTTCATATGTTTGTTGGCTGCATAAAAGTCTTCTTTTGAGAAGTGTCTGTTCATATCCTTTGTCCACTTTTTAAAATATTTTTATTTTCACTTTTTAAGACAGAGTCTTCCTGTGTCACCCAGGGTGGAGTTCAGTGACACAATCTCGGGTCACTGCAACCTCTGCCTCCCAGATTCAGGCGATTCTTCTGTCTCAGCCTCCTGAGTAGTTGGGATTACAGGCACCTGCCACCACAACCGGATAATTTATTGTATTTTCAGTAGAGACTGAGTTTCACCAGGTGGGCCAGGCTGATCTTGAACTCCTGGCCTCAAGTATCTGCCCACCTCAGCTTCCCAAACTTCTGAAATTACAGGCATGAGCTACTGCACCTAGTTTTTGCCCACTTTTATATGGGGTTGGATTTTCATAGTTTTGGGTTTTACATTTAAATCTTTAATCCATTTTCAGTTCATTTTTGTGTAAGGTATAAGGAAGGGGTCCAGTTTCAGTTTTCTGCATACGTCTAGCCAGTTTTTCCAGCACCATTTATTATTAAATAGGGAATCCTTTCCCCATTGCTTGTTTTCATCCAAAATAAAATGGTTGTAGATGTGCAGTCTTATTTCTGATATCTCTATTCCATTCCATTGGTCTATGTGTCTGTTTTGTTCCACTGCCATGCTGTTTGGATTACTGTAGCCTTGTAATATGGTTTGAAGTCAGGTAGCATGATGCCTCCAGCTTTGTTATTTTTGCTTAGGATTGTCTTGGGTATATGGGCTCTTTTTTCATTTCATATGAATTTTGAAGTAGTTTTTTCTAATTTTGTAAAAAATGTCCATGGTAGTTTATGGGAATAGCATTGAATCTATGAATTACTTTGGGAAGTATGGCCATTTTCATGATATTGATTCTTCTTACCCATGAGCACGGAATGTTTTTCCATTTGTTTGTGTCCTCTCTTATTTCCTTGAGTAGTGGTTTGTAGTTCTCCTTGAAGAGATCCTTCACTTGCCTTGTTAGCTGTATTCCTAGGCACTTTATAATCTTTGTAGCAATTATAAATGTGAATTCATTTGTGATTTGGCTCTCTTCTTGTCTATTGTTGGTGTATAAGAATGCTTGAGATTTTTGCACACTGATTTTGTATCTTAAGACTTTGCTGAAGTTGCTTGTAGCTTAAGAATCTTTTGGGCTGAGGTGATGGGATTTTATAGATATAGGATCATGTCATCTGCAAAAAAAGACAGTTCGACTTCCTCTTTTCCTGTTTGAATATGCTTTATTTCTTTCTCTTGCTGATTGCCTTGGCCAGAACTTCCAACACTATATTGAATAGGAGTGGTGAGAGAGGGCATCCTTGCCTTGTGCCAAATTTCAAATGGAATGCTTCCAGCTTTTGCCTATTCAGTATGATATTGACTGTGGGTTTGTCGTAAATGGCTCTTATTATTTTGAGGCATGTTCCATCAATACCTAGTTTCATGAGAGTTTTTAACATAAAGGAATGTTGAATTTTATCAAAGACCTTTTCTGAGTCAACTGAAATAATCATGGGGTTTTTGTCTTTAGTTCTGTTTATGTGGTGAATTACATTTATTGATTTGCATATGTTGAACCAGACTTGCGCCCAAGGGATGAGGCCGACTTGATCTTGGTGGATAAGCTTTTTGATGTATTGCTGGATTTGGTTTGCCACTACTATATTGAGAATTTTGCATCAAAGTTTATCAGAAATATTAAGCTAAAGTGTAGTAAATACATTGAAAATAATAACAGACTGATTAAAAGACTAAATAATATGAATCCTAAGTGTTTTCACAACTGATTTATAGAGTAAAAGCATTGCCAAACTAAATGAGCTTGGCCAAAAATTGTGCAGGGTCTGAGATGTTGTCTCAACTTCCATTACTCATTGTGAGGTGGACCTGCAGTAACTATATTTGATGCAGAATTTCATGTTGATGGAAGCTGAGATGTCCTGCAGTCTCAGAGGGACAGAATTCTGGTGTATCTCCCTTTGGCCTGTCAGGAATGAAGATCTAGGCTCTACAGGTTTTGTCAAAATTTACAAGATGTAGGAAATGGGGCAGGATTTAGGATGTGAGGCAAAGCCTAGAGGTATAAAGAAACAGCTTCTGACCCAGGGCTCATGATATCAGGATAGTTTCAGAGGGGATGATGGAGTGAGCATAGTACAGTCTTTGGAACCATTCCTTCCCCTTATTTGTTCATAGGCCAGATGTGCTCAACCAGGGGGCATCTCGAGTCTGATGAACAGAGTCCTGGAGAGACAAAGGGGCAATCCTGAGGAAGAGGCTCAACAAGGAGGAAGGAGCCACCATTTTCTCTCCTGAGAAAAATCCTTCTCCCTGGGAAACCATAGGATTTTCCTTGGTCCCTGTGAGAGTTTTCCTGAGTGAAGAGAACAGAGAGAGGAAGGGAATGATGTGTTATCTGTTTCCACCACCTGCAGTGATTCTGAAACCATGGGGGACAGGAGAATTATCTTCAGAATCATAAGCAATCCAGATGCCATGGTTTCACACAAGACACTGGAGGTTCTTATCTCTGGGGGGTAGGCATTGGTCATTGATATTCTTTAAAGCTCATTCGCTGATTACAAAGTGAGCCAAATTAATAATCTACTGCAAGTTTTACTAATCTCACTTTACTTCACACACAATTCACACAGACACATTGTTAATATACACATTTGGATGCTTGGACAGGGTTGGACCCAAGATTCTGTACTTCTATGGAGCCCTGTGTTCTGCCCAGGTGTCATTGACTCTCAGGTGAGTAGGTGATCACCATAACGAACAAGAGATTGATCTGTGACGATTAGAAATGAAAAGACTTGTTGGTTATGTTTTATTGGGATGGATTCTATTAACATTTAAATACAGTTTAAAAACACAGATTTACAATGAAAAGTAACAAGCAAATGTAAAAAGTGAAGGGGCTATTCCCCAAACTAGTTTCCACTGAAATACTACCAGAGAAAAACAACTCTCAGGACAGGGATACTGCTTCAAAGACACAGATTTCACAGCTGGATGGTTGATCTAGAATTTCCCAAAATTCCATCCTTTACTCATGAAATGCAGTTTATTTAAGAACTTTCTAAGTTGACTGTAGTTTCATACACACACACTTCAGTGTATTGTGTATTATTCCATTTATGATAAGTATAACTTATTTGAAAATGAATTATGTACTGGTGAGAAAATTTTCCCTTTAAATTAAACTTAAAATGACACCATAAAATTAGCAGCATCTGTTTGTCTGTTCAAAGAATTACCTAGGTTCTACCCAGGGCACCTGAGGTTGCTTGAAAACAAATGCAAAAAAAGTTGGGGTAAAAAATAAGAACGCCCTTCCAATGTTACAAATGCATCCCAGTTTCAATTATTCACATTCACGAGAATGATTCACATATATACCACATTAGCAAAATTTCACCTACTCTCGTCTACCAATTGACTCATCAAAACAAACCAAGACAGAATAATAAATGCAAATCCATCCAGTAAACTGAGGGGGAAACCTACACCTCAAAATGTAGTACACACATATTCACACAGGATGTCATCTACTGTGAAAATGCTTGCACAGAGACAGTCCCTTCACATGATCAAAATACTCAAAACTTCACAACAACATATTAGATGTGGGATCACCTTGAAATGCAGCCATCACTAACCAGTTGTCCCTCTTGCATAGATAAAAACCTGAGGACCACATTATGTTATGTAGTAATGGCTGTACACCTGTGTGTGTGTGTGTGTGTGTGTGTGTGTGTGTGTGTAGGGATCCGTGGAATCCAATAGACATTCCAGCGATAACCTTTCTATGTTCAGCCTCTTGATTCTATATCTGAGTGAAATGACTTGCCAGTGGGGAACAAGAGAAGTCTTTGCAGGAAATGCTCTTGTGGAAGCTAGATAGCCAAATCATAAAGCATCGAGTGCTGGAAACATGCACTGAAGTTAGATGAAATACTCAATGCACAAATTAGACTGTGAAAGACCTTCAGGAAATCATGCAATCACTGAGAGGCTGATTGATGACATTCCTCAAATACGACATTCTATTTCCAGTGGTTGCGGACGTACGAAGGCGATTTAAGAAATCATGAAATCAAGAAACTTGAGTAATCGGAAGCTATGCCAACTAAAACCTTCAGTTCGTTTAACAAAGGATGAAAATAAAAACCACATATCACACAGCATGGGAGATGACATTTTCATATGTATGTGATAATGGATCAACATTTGAGAGAGATGCAATAAAAAGTTCTAAATTTGACAAAGCAAACAACCGGAATTAAACACTGGAAAAGCCTGGGTGACGGGAGTGGGGCGCCCTGTCTCAAGAAGAAAGAAACAGATTTAAAAGCAGGGAGTGAAACAGAGGTTTGTACACCATTGTTACTACTGGCCCTTGTTTCAGTAGGAAAAGGCGAAAAGAAGGCATTTATCTCATGGATTCTTGCACGGATTGTTCAGGATCTGCGATGTTGCCTCCGTTTCCAGTTAGGCATTGTGTGGACTGGCAGTTCCCACATTTGGTGCAAAATTTAAAGCTGATGAACGTAGACACGTTCCCCAAACTAGGAGGGGCAGAATTTGGGTGTGTCTTCAGGTCCTTTGGCTTACCAGGAATGAAGATCCTGGCTCCAGGGATTTTGTCCAAATGTCTTAGAGAGTGAGAAACGGGGCAGAATTTAGGCCCGGCGCCAAGGCCTCGAGGTGTAAAGAAACACCCTGGCCTCAGGGCCCATGAAATCAGGATGATTTTAGGGAGGATGGTGGAATGAGAGGACTGTGACCTTTGGCCCCGTTTCTTTCCATTGTCTTTTCATGGGGCAGGTGTGTTCCATCAGAAGGCTTCCCGTGCCCGATGAAAAGAGTCCTGGGGGAGGAAAGAAGCGCTGCTTAGAGAGTTGCTCCACAGGGAGAAAGGAGCCACCATTTTCAGGAGAATGATCTCCAGAAGCATGAGCAGTCCAGATGCCGTGGCTTCACACAAGACACTGGAGGGTGTTATGTCTGAAGCCGGGACCTGGGCATCGGTGTTCTTTCATGCTCATAACTAATTTTGAGGTGAGCCCAATGGATCACCTGTCTGCCAGTCATGCTCATCACACTGTAGTTTGCACACACGTCACACGGAGACACTGTTAATATGCACATTTGTGTGCTTGAGCAGATTGCACTCAAGATTCTGTGATTGTATGGAGCCCTGAGTTATGCCCTGGACATCTTTACTCTCAGGTTGGTCAACTTGGATCACTGCACCGAACGAGAAATGGAGCCTGAAATCCAATCAGTGAATACACAAAAGGAAGGGGCCATTTCCCACAATCATTTCCACTGCAACACCACCTCGGATGAACAAGTCTCATTGCAGGTCAGGGACTGTGCTTCAGAGATGCACCTTTCTCAGCTGGACGATTGACCCGGAATCTCCCAAATGCCATTTTTACACACACCAAACTAGATTTATTTCAGTGCTTGCTGATTTTATTTTAGTTGAATATACACACGCTCCTGTGTTTGATTTCCTTTATTATCAATACAACTTACTTCCAAATGACTCACATACCAGTGGGATGATTTTCTGTTTCAATTCATTGGAAATGGACACCATTCAATAGGCAAGTGTGTCTGTCTGTCTGTTTCCAGCATTCTGTGGGTTCCACCAAGGGCACAAGTCCTAGGGCGCCTGAGGTCCATTCAACAAGCAATGTAAAAACGGCAAGGCACGCCGGGCATGGTGGCTCAAGCCTGTAATCCCAGCATTTTGGGAGGCTGAGACGGGCGGATCACGAGGTCAGGAGATCCAGACCATCCTGGCTAACACGGTGAAACCCCGTCTCTACTAAAAAATACAAAAAACTACCCGGGCGAGGTGGCGGGCGCCTGTAGTCCCAGCTACTCGGGAGGCTGAGGCAGGAGAATGGCATAAACCCAGGAGGCGGAGCTTGCAGTGAGCTGAGATCCGGCCACTGCACCCCAGCCTGGGAGATAGAGCGAGACTCCATCTCAAAAAAAAAAAAAAAAAAAAGGCGAAGCAGGTTCAAAAGAAGAATATCCTTTCTCTCTTCAAATGCGTTCCAGTTTCCACCACTCAAGGTGGCGAGAAGGATCCACAGAAGTCTCACCTTCGCAAAATTTCAACTTCTGGTGCTCACCAACGACTGACGAATGAAACACACCCCAAGAGAAAATAGTCAACCCCGTCCCCTGCAATAACCTCACGCGCAACCCTACACCGCAATATGTCGTATTCAGAAATTCACACTGAATGTCCTCTACCATGAACACAAACACACAGACAATCCCTCCACAGGTTCAGAAGACTCACGACTGCAAAACTCAATGTTTCCCATGTCTGGGCTCATCCTGAAACGCAGACATCACTATTTAGCTGTCCCTCTTGTGTAGACAGAAACCTGGGCTCCTCATTACTTTATGTCGGATTGATTGTGTATGTGATGGTGTGTGTGTGTGTGTGTGCACCAACCCCCTCGTGGGCGTGTGTGTGTGTGTGCGCCCCAACCCTCTCGTGGGCGTGTGTGTGTTTGCGTGCGCACTCTTGCGTGTGGGTGGAGACTTTCTCTGAGATCACTGGTACACAAACAGAGCCCTCTTGGTGTGTTTGTTCTTCCCTTTGAATCTCCTGGTCCTCCCTTGCAGAGAAGTGAGTGTGCCAGTGTTCATGGACTCCTGATGTGTCACATTTGCGTAGTTTACTTAAAATATTACTAGGGAATAATTCTGTACTTATGAAACAGTGTGTGTGTTTGTGTGTGTGTGTTTGCGTGAACTTGTGCGCATGCGCAATCATGCCTGTGTGAGTGTGTCTTTGTGTGTGTTTATATGTCTGGGTGTGTGTGTGTTTGAGCTGGGATGTGCTTCCAACTATTTGCTTTTGGCATATATGATCATCCTTTCAGGCAGTGAAGGACAGGAAATCGGACGTGTACTTTGTGACTTGAGAATTGTCAATGAAGTACAGTTAATAACACAGCGTATTTGATTCCTTAATATCAAAGAAGAGATCCGTGGAGTCAAATAGATATTCCGGCGATAACCTTTCCATGTTCAGCCTATTGATTCTGTATCTGAATGAAATGACTTGCCAGTGGGGAACGAGACATGCCTTTGCTGGAAATGCTCTTGTGGAAGCTATATACCCAAATCATAAAGCATCAAGTGTTGGAAACATGCACTGAAGTTAGACGAAATACTCAGTGCACTAATTAGACTGTGAAAGACTTTCAGGAAATCATGCAATCACCGACATACCAATTGATGACATTCCTTGAATTTATGATTGCAAGAAAAGAGAAATACTCATAACATTCTATTTCCAGTGATTGCAGACTTATGATGGCAATTTAAGAAATCATGAAATCAGAAAACTTGACTAATCAGAATCTATGCCAACTAAAACCTTTGGTTCATTTAAGAAAGAATGAAAATAAAAACAACATATTACATAACATGGGAGATAATATTTTAATACGTATGTGATAATGGATCAACATTTGAGAGAGATGAAATGAAAAGTTCTAAATTTGAGAATAGCATATAACCAGAATTAAACACTGTAAATGCCAGGGTGATGGGAGTGAGTCCCTGTCTCAAGAAGAAACATAGAGATTTAAAAGCAGGGCGTCTCAAAGAGATTTGCATACCATTGTTAATACTGGCAGTTGTTTTCATAAGAAAGGGAAAAATAAACCATTTGTCTTAGGGATTCTTGCATCTATTTTTCATCATCTGAGATGTTGCTTCCAATTCCAGTTAAGCATTGTGTGGTGGACTTGCAGTTAACGCATTTCGTGCAAAATTTCATGCTGATGAAGGCAGACTTGTTTCCCAAACTAAGAGGGACAGAATTTGGGTGTGTCTTCGGGACTTTTGGCTTACTAGGAATAAAGATCCTGGCTCTAGGGATTTTCTTAAAATTTTTCAGATAATGAGAAAGAGAATAGAATTTAGGCCAGATGCCAAGGCCTCGAGGTGTACAGAACCATCCCCGGTCTCAGGGCCCATGAAATCAGGATGATTTTAGGGAGGATGGTGGAATGAGGGGAGTGTGACCTTTGGCCTCCTTTCTTTCCCTTTGCTTTTCATGGGTGAGGTGTGCTCTATCAGAAGGTTTCCCCTTTCTGTTGGACAAAGTCCTGGAAGAAGAAATGAGCCCTGCTGAGAAAGATGCTCCACAAGGAGGAAGGAGTCACTGTTTTCAGGAGCATGATCCCCAGAAGCATGAGAAATCCAGATGCCGTGGCTTTTCACAGGATGCTGGAGTTTCTTTCCTCTGGATCCGTGACCTTGGCATCAGTGTTCTGTAATGCCCATAACTGATTTTGAGGTGAGTCCACTTGATAACCTGTCTGCATGTCATGCTCATTACAGCGCAATTCACACACATGTCACACCGAAACACTCTGAATGAGCATATTTATGTGCTTGAACAGTGTTGCACCCAGGATTCTGTGATTCTACAGAGTCCTGAGTTCTGTCCTGGACATCTCTACTCTTGGGTAGGTCAACTTTGATCACTGTACCTAATGATAAATGTACCATTAAATCTAATCAGCAAATACACTAAAGGAAGGGGCCATTCTCTACAATCGTTTCACTCTGGTAGGTCAACGTTAATAACTGTACCTAAGAAAAAATGGATCGGTGATGATTCCACATCAAAGAACCTGTTGATTTTTTGCCATTTGAATGAATTATGTTAACATTTAAATAGAGTTTAAAACCCCAGATTTCCCATGAAATCTAATCGGCAGATACACAAAAGGAAAGGGCCATTCTCCAAAATCGTTTCCACTGAAACACCACCACCAATAAACAAGTCTCATTGCAGGAATGGGATCCTGCTTCCAAGATCCAGTTTACACAGTTGGACGATTGACCCAGAATCTCCCCTAATGCCATTTTTTTATGCCCCAAGTGAGATTTATTTCAGGGTTTTCTAATTTTATTTCAGCTGAATACACACACTCCTGTGTTTCAGTTTCTTTCAAACACATTTTAATAATGAAGTATATTGCTGCTTCACCCCTTATATAACTAATGCCCACCCACCGGTTCCACTACATTGACCCATCAATTACCCAATTTACCAATGAAATATCAGCAGTCAATTAAGTTTTGTGTCTTAAGGTTGTATCCTTTTGCATTCCTCAGGGAATTTAATGGACACAGCTTAAATTGTGATTATAGAACAGCTGAATCAGATTTACTAATCAGTGTTATGGGCAAATATGATAGGAGTGGAACTGGGTTAGGACAGTGGCTACACATTTGCCTTATTTCATGTAAAACAATGCCAGTTAACAATTGTGTACATATTAAACAGTTTGTGTCTGTGTGTGTTTGTATCTTTGTGTCTGGATGTGAGTGTGTGTGTGTGTGTTGAGAAGTACTTCCAAGCATGTGCATCTGGGAGATAAGATCTTTCTTTCAGCAATTGAATGACAAGAAGTTGGAACTACACTTTCTGATTTGAGAATGTGCAGCGATGTTATGTAATTAACACAGCATATTCTGTCTTAATTAAGATGGAGAGATCAATGGAGTCAAATAGACATTCCAGAGATAACCTTCCCATTTTTGACCAATTGATTCTATATCATGTTGCAATGATCTGGCTGTGGGGACAAGACAAGTCTTTGCATGAAATGGTCTTGTGGAAGCAATATAGCAAATAATAAGCATCAAATGGGACTGTGCTTCAATTTGCAGAAATATTCACTTAAGTTTGATGAAATTCTCAATGCCCAAAATAGACTGTGGAACACTTTCAAGAAAACATGCTATAACCCAGAGATTAATTGATGACATCCACTGAAGTTAAACTGCAAGAAAAGAGAAATTTCATGGCATTTTATATCCAAGGGTTTCTTGTATATGACAGCGTATTTTGAAAAGTCAAAATCAGAAAAACTTGACAAACAGGAAGATATCTAAGCTAAAACCTTTTGTTCATTAAAGGAGTGATGAGAGGCATTTCCAAGATGGCTGAATAGGAACAGATCCAGCCTCCAGCTCCCAGCGTTAGTGACACAGGAGACGTGTGATTTCTGCATTTCCAACTGAGGTACCGGGTTTGTCTCACTGGGGCTTGTTGGACAGTGGGGGCAGGACAGTGAATGCAGCCCACAGAGTGACAACCAAAGCAGGGTGAGGCATCACCTCACCCAGGAAGTGCAAGGGGGAAGGGAATTCCCTTTCCTAGGCAAGGGAAACCGTGATACACAGCACCTGGAAAATTGGGTTACTCCCACCCTAACACTGTTCTTTATCAAGGGTCTCAGCAAACGTCACACCAGGAGATTATATCCTGCATCTAGCTTGGAGAGTCCCATGCCCACAGAGCCTCCCTCATTGCTAGCACAGTAGTCCGAGATCTAACTGCAAGGAGGTTGCAAGGCTGGGGGAGAGCTGCTCGCCATTGCTGAGGCTTGAGTAGGTAAACAAAGTGGTGGGGAAGCTTGAACTGAGTGGAGCCCACCACAGCTCAAAGAGGCCTGCCTGCCTCTGTATACTCCACCTCTAGGGACAGGGCATAGCCAAACAAAAGGCAGCAGAAACCTCTGCAGATTTAAATGTCCCTGTCTGACAGCTTTGAAGAGAGTGGTAGTTCTCCCAGCATGGAGTTTGAGATCTGAGAACAGACAGACTTCCTGCTCAAGTGGGTCCTGAACCCTGGAGTAGCCTAACTGGGAGACACCCCCACTAGGGGAAGATTGACACCTCACACCTCACACAACCAGGTACCCCTCTGAGACGAAGCTTCCAGAGGAACGATCAAGCAGAAACATTTGCTGTTCAGCAATATTCACTCTTCTGCAGCCTCCGCTGCTGCCACCCAGGCAAACAGGGTCTGGAGTGGACCTTGAGCAAACTCGAACAGACCTGCAGCTGAGGGTCGTGACTATTAGAAAGAAAACTAACAAACAGAAAGGACATCCACACTAAAACCCCATCTGTACATCAACATCATCAAAGACCAAAGGTAGATAAAACCACAAAGATGGGGAAAAAGAAGTGCAGAAAAACTGAAAATTCTAAAAATCTGAGCACCACTCCCCCTCCAAAGGAATGCAGCTCCTCTCCAGCAATGGAGCAAAGTTGAACAGAGAATGACTTTGACGAGTTGAGAGAAGAAGACTTCAGATGATTAAACTTCTCCGAGCTAAAGGAGGAAGTTTGAACCCATAGCAAACAAGCTAAAAACCTTGAAAACAGATTTCCTGAATGGCTAACTAGAATAACCAATGTAGAGAAGTCCTTAAATGACCTGATAGAGCTGAAAACCATGACATGAGAACTACATGACAAATGCGCAAGCTTCAGTAACCAACTTGGTCAACTGGAAGAAAGGGTGTCAGTGATTGAAGATCAAATGAATAAAATGAAGTAAGAAGAGAAGTTTAGAGAAAAAAGAGTAAAAAGAAATGAAGCCTCCAAGAAATATGGGACTATGGGAAAAGGCAAAATCTACATCTGATTTGTGTACCTGAAAGTGATGGGGAGAATGGAACCAAGTTGGAAAACACTCTGCAGGAGATTATCCAGGAGAACTCCCCCAACCTAGCAAGGCAGGCCGACATTCAAATTCAGGAAATACAGAGAATGCCACAAAGATACTCCTCTAGAAGAGCAACTCCAAGACACATAATTATCAGATTCACCAAAGTTGAAATGAAAGAAAAAATATTAAAGGCAGCCAGAGAGAAAGGTCGGGTTACCCACAAAGGGAAGGCCATCAGACTAACAGTGGATCTCTCGCCAGAAACTCTACAAGCCAGAAGGCAGGGGTGGGGCAATATTCAACATTCTTCAAGAAAAGATTTTTCAACCCAGAATTTCATATCCAGCCAAATTAAGTTTCATCAGTGAGGGAGAAATAAAATCCTTACAGACAAGCAAATGCTGAGAGATTTTCCACCACCAGGCTGCCCTACAAGAGCTCCTGAAGGAAGCACTAACATGGAAATGACAACCGGTACCAGCCACTGCAAAAACATGCCAAAATTTAAAGACCATCGATGCTAGGAAGAAACTGCATCAACTAATGAGCAAAATAACCAGCTAATATCATAATGACAGGATCAAGTTCACATGTAACAATATTTACCTAAATGTAAATGGAGTAAATGTTCCAATTAAAAGACACAGACTGGCAAGTTGGATAAAGAATCAGGAGCTCTTGTAGGGCAGGCCTGGTGGTGACAAGACCCATCAGTTTGCTGTATTCAGGAGACCTATATCACATGCAGAGACACACATAGGCTCAAAATAAAGGGATGGAGGAAGATCTACCAAGCTGGAAAACAAAAAACGGCAGGGGTTGCAATCCTAATCACTGATAAAATAGATTTAAACCAACAAAGATCAAAAGAGACAAAGAAGGCCATTACATAATCGTAAAGGGATCAATTCAACAAGAAGAGCTAACTATCCAAAATATATTGCACCCAATTCAGGAGCACCCAGATTCATAAAGCAAGTCCTTAGAGACTTACAAAGAGACTTAGACTCCCACACAATAATAATGGGAGACTTTAATACCCCACTGTCAACATTAGACAGATCATGAGACAGAAAGTTAAGGATATACAGGAATTGAACCCAACTCTGCACCAAGCAACCTAATAGAATCTACAGAACTCTCCACCCCCAACCAACAGAATATACATTCTTCTCAGCACCACATCGCACTTATTCCAAAATTGACCACATAGTGGAAGTAAAGGCACTCCTCAGGAAATATAAAAGAACAGAAATTATAACAAACTGTCTCTCAGACCACAGTGCAATCAAACAAGAACTCAGGATTAGAAACTCAATCAAAACTGCTCACTAATGGAAACTAAACAACTTGCTCCTGAATGACTACTGGTTACATAACCAAATGAAGCCAGAAATAAGATGTTCTTTGAAACCAATGAGAACAAAGATACATCGACCGAATCTCTGGACACATTTAAAGCAGTGTGTAGAGCAAAATTTATAGCAATAAATGCCCACAAGAGAAAGCAGAAAAGATCTAAAATTGACATCCTAATATTACAATTAAAAGAACTGGAGAAGCAAGAGCAAACACATTCAAAAGCTAGCAGAAGGCAAGAAATAACTAAGATCAGAGCAGAACTGAAGGAGATAGAGATACACAAAACCCTTCAAAAAATCAATGAATCCAGAAGCTGGTTTTTTGAAAAGATTAACAAAATTGATAGACAGCTAGCAAGACTAATAAAGAAGAAAAGAGAGAAGAATCAAATAGATGCAATAAAAAATGATAAAGGGGATATCACCACTGACCCCACAGAAATACAAACTACCATCAGAGAATACTAAAAACACCTCTACATAAATAAGCTAGAAAACCTAGAATAAATGGATAAATTCCTGGACACATACATTCTCCCAAGACTAAACCAGCAGGAAGTTGAATCCCTGAATAGACCAATAACAGGCTCTGAAATTGAGGCAATAATTAAGAGCCTACCAAACAAAAAAGTCCAGGACCAGAAGGATTCATAGCCGAATTCTACCAGAGGTACAAGGAGGAGCTGGTACCATTCCTTCTGAAACTATTCCAATCAATAGAAAAAGAGGGAATCCTCCCTAACTCATTTTATAAGGCCAACATCATCCTGATACCAAAGCCTGGCAGAGACACACACACACAAAAAAGAGAATTTTAGACCAATATCCCTGAAGAACATCCATGCAAAAATCCTCAATAAAATACTGGCAAACCAAATCCACCACACTTCAAAAAGCTTATCCACCATGATCAAGTGGGCTTCATCCCTGGGATACAAGACTGGTTCAATATACACAAATGAATAAATGTAATCCAGCATATAAACAGAACCAAAGACAAGAACCACATGATTATCTCAATAGATGCAGAAAAGGCCTTTGACAAAATTCAACAGCTCTTCATACTAAAAACTTAATAAATTCAGTATTGATGGAACATATCTCAAAATAATAAGAGCTATTTATGACAAACCCACAGCCAATATCATATTGAATAGGCAAAAACTGGAAGCATTCCCCTTGAAAGCCAGCACAAGACAGGGATGCCCTCTTTCGCCACTCCTATTCAACATAATGTTGAACTTCTGGCCAGGGCAACCAGGCAAGAGAAAGAAATAAAGGGTATTCAATTAGGAAAAGAGGAAGTCAAATTGTCCCTATTTGCAGATGACATGATTGTATATTTAGAAAACCTCATTATTTCAGCCCAAAATCTCCTTAAGCTGATAAGCAACTTCAGCAAACTCTCAGGATACAAAATCAATTTGCAGAAATCACAAGCATTCTTATACACCAATGACAGACAAACAGAGAACCAAATCATAAGTGAACTCCCATTCACAATTGCTTCAAAGAGAATAAAATATCTAGGAATCTAACTTACAAGGGATGTGAAGGACCTCTTCAAGGAGAACTACAAACCACTGCTCAGTGAAATAAAAGAGGACAGAAACAAATGGGAGAACATTCCATACATTCCATGCTCATGGATAGGAAGAATCAATATAGTGAAAATGGCCATACTGCGCAAGGAAATTTATAGATTCAATGCCATCCCCAATAAGCTACCAGTGACTTTCTTCACAGAATTGGAAAAAACTACTTTAAAGTTCATATGGAACCAAAAAAGAGCCCACATTGCCAAGACAATCCTAAGTCAAAAGAACAAAGCTGGAGGCATCACGCTACCTGACTTCAAACTATACTACAAGGCTACAGTAACCAAAACAGCATGGTACTGGTACCAAAACAGAGCTATAGACCAATGGAACAGAACAGAGCCCTCAGAAATAATACCATACTTCTACAACTATCTGATCTTTGACAAACCTGACAAAAACAAGAAATGGAGAAATGATTCCCTATTTAATAAATGCTTTTGGGAAAATTGGCTAGCCATAAGTAGAAAGCTGAAACTGGATCCTTTCCTTACACCTTATACAAAAATTAATTCAAGATGGATTAGAGACTTAAATGTTAGACCTAAAACCATAAAAACCCTAGAAGAAAACCTAGGCGATACCATTCAGGGCATAAGCAAGGACTTCATGTCTAAAACAACAAAAGCAATGGCAACAAAAGCCAAAATTGACAAATGGAATCTATTAAACTAAAGAACTTCTGCACAGCAGAAGAAACTACCATCAGAATAAACAGGCAACCTGCAGAATGGAAGAAAATTTTTGCAATCTACTCATCTGACAAAGGGCTAATATCCAGAACCTTCAAAGAACTCAAAGAAATTTACAAGAAAAAAAAAAAAAAACATCAAAAAGTGGGCAAAGGATATGAACAGACAATTCTCAAAAGAAGACATTTATGCAGTCAACAGACACATGAAAAAATGCTCATCATCACTAGCCATCAAAGAAATGCAAATCAAGACCACAATGAGATACCATCTCACACCAGTTAGAATGGTGATCATTTAAAAGTCAGGAAATAACAGGTGCTGGAGAGGATGTAGAGAAATAGGAACACGTTTACACTGTTGGTGGGACTGTCAACTAGTTCAACCATTGTGGAAAACAGTGTGGCGATTCCTTAAGGATCTAGAACTAGAAATACCATTTGACCCAAACATCCCATTACTGGCTATATCCCCAAAGGATTATAAATCATGCTGCTATAAAGACACATGCACACATATGTTTATTGCGTCACTATTCACAACAGTAAAGACTTGGAACCAACCCAAATGTTCATCAATGATAGACTGGATTAAGAAAATGTGGCACATATACACCATGGAATACTATGCAGCCATAAAAGAGGATGAGTTCATGTCCTTTGTAGGGACATGGATGCAGCTGGAAACCATCATTCTCAGCAAACTACTGCAAGAACAGAAAACCAAACACCACATGTTCTCACTCATGGATGGGAATTGAACAATGAGAACACCTGGACACAGGAAGGGGAATATCACACACCAGGGCCTGTTGTGGGGTGGGGGGAGGAGGGAAGGATAGCATTAGGAGATACACCTAATGTATATGATGAGTTAATGGGTGCAGCACACCAACATGGCACATGTATACATATGTAACAAACCTGCACGTTGTGCATATATACCCTAGAATATAAACTATAATAAAATAAAATAATAAAATAAAAAAGGGACAATGAAAATAAATGAAATGTAACACACAGCATGTGAGATAATGTTTTAATACATATCTAAAAATGCCTTAAAATTCAATAGAAATAAAATAAAATCTTCTAAAACTTGACAAAAGGAAACAACAAAAATTACAGACTGGAAAAGCCTGGCTGACTGGAGTGATGTCCTGTCTCAAGAAGGAACAAACAAACACACAAACAAGCAAAGGATTCTGAAAGCAGAGAATCAAACAGATATTTGTACACCGTTCTTCCTTTTCCTACTAGCACTTCATAGTAGGAAAAGGCAAAAACAACCCAAATGTGTCACGAATTACTTCATCAGTTTTTTAGGATCTGAAATACTGCCTCAATTTTCAGTTACTCGTTGTGGGGTGGACCTGCAGTTACCACATTTGGTCCAAAATTTTATGCAGATGAAGGTAGAGCTGTCCTGCATTTTCAGAGGAACAGAATTCTGGTGTTTCTTCAGGTTCCTTGGCTTACCAGGAATGAAGATCTGGGAAGAATGTATGTGTGTATGTATGTATGTATGTACATAAGTATTTCCTGTTTTTAAATTTTAAAAATACGGGATACATGTGCAGAACGTACAGGTTTGTTATATAGGTATCCTTTGCCATGGTGGTTTGTTGCACCTATTGACTCATCCTCTAAATTCTCTTCCCTCACCCCCAGTCGCCAGCGGCCCGTGTTGTGTGTTGTTCCCCTCACTGTGTCCTTGTTTTCTCAATGTTCAACTTTCACTTATTAGTGAGAACATGCTGTGTTTGATTTTTTTGTTACTGTGTTAGTTTGTTCAGTATGATGGCTTCATCCATGTGCCTGCAAAAGACATGATCTCATTCCTTTTTATGACTGCATAGTATTTTATGGTGTATATGTACTACATTTTCTTTATCCAGTCTAGCACTGAAGGGCATTTGGGTTGGTTTCATGTCTTTGCTATGTATATAGTGCTGCAATAAACTTACATGTCCATGTGTCTTTATAGTGGAATGATTTATATTCCTTTGGGTATATAGCCAGTAATGGGATTACTGGGTCAAATGGTGTTTCTGGTTCTAGATCATTGAGGAATCACCATACTGTCTTCCACAATGGTTGAACTAGTTTACAGTTTCCCCAACAGTGTAAAAGCGTTCCTCTTTCTTCTCAGCCTCACCAGCATCTATTGTTTCTTAACTTTTTAATAATCACCATTCTGATGGGTGTGAGATGGTATCTCATTGTAGTTTTGATTTTCACTTCTCTGATGATCAGTATTGTTGAGTTTTTAAAAAATATATTTGTTGGCTAGATAAATGTCTTCTTTTGATAAGTTTCTGTTCATCTCCTTTGCTCATTTTTGATGGGGTAGTTTGTTTTTTTGCTTGTAAATACGTTTAAGTTCCTTGTCAATTTTTGTTATTAGACCTTTGTCAGATGGGTAGGTTGCAATAATTTTCTCCCATCCTGTAGGTTGATTGCTCATGCTGATGATAGTTTCTTTGCTGTGAAGAAGGTCTTTAGTTTAATTAGATCTGATTTGTCAATTTTGGCTTTTGTTGCAATTGCTTTTGACATTTTTGTCATGAAGTCTTTGTCCTTGCCTGTGTCCTGAACGATATTGCCTAGGTTTTCTTCTAGGGTTTTTATGGTTTTGGATTTTACATTTAAGTCTTTAATCCATCTTGAGTTAATTATTGTATAAGGTGTAAGGAAGGGGTCAAGTTTTGGTTTTCTGTATATGGCAAGCCAGTTTTCCCAGCATCATTTACTGAATAGGAGATCCTTTCTCCTTTGCTTGTTTCTGTCAGGTTTGTCAAAGATCAGGTGGTCATAGGTGTGTGGTGTTATTTCTGAGGTCTTTGTTCTGCTCCATTGGTCTATATGTCTGTTTTGGCAGCAGTAGCCTGCTGTTTTGGTACCGCAGCCTTCTAGTACCATTTGAAGTTAGCGTAATGCCTCCAGCTTTGTTATTTTTGTTTATGATTGTCTTGGCTATATGGGGTATTCTTTGATTCCATATGACATTTAAAATAGTTCTTTCTAATTCTGTGAAAAATGTCAACGGTATTTTGACGGGTATAGCATTGAATCTATAATGTTTGGGCAGTATGGCCATTTTCACAATATTGATTCTTCCTATTCATGAGGATGGGACGTTTTTCCATTCATCTGTGTCCTCTCTTATTACCTTGAGCAGTGGTTTGCAGTTGTCCTTGAAGAGGTCCTTCACATCCCTTGTACTCCTAGTTGTATTCCTAGATATTTTACTCTCTTTGTAGCGATTGTGAATGGGAGTTCATTCTTGATTTGGCTCTCTGCTTGACTATTGTTGGTGTAATGGAATGCTTGTGATTTTTGCACAATGATTTTGTATCTTGAGACCTTGGTGAAGTTGCTTATCAGTTCAAGAAGTTTTTCAGTTGAGATGATGGGGTTTTCTCAATATGAAGTCATGTTATTTGCAAACAGAGACAAGTTGACTTTCTCTCTTCCTATTTGAATACCCTTTATTTCTTTCTATTGCCTGATTGCCCTGGCAAGAACTTCCAATACTATGTTGAATAGAAGTGGTTACAGAGGGTTTCCTTGTCTTGTACCAGTTTTCAAATGGAATGCTTCCAGCTTTTGCCTATTCTTTATGATATTGGCTGTATGAAATAGCTCTTATTATTTTAAGGTATGTTCCATCAATACCTAGTTTATTGAGAGTTTTTAACAGGAAGGGATGTTGAATGTTATCAGAGGCATTTTTGCATCTATCAAAACAATTGTCTGGTGTTTGCCTTTGGTTCTGTTTATGTGATCAATTGCATTTATTGATTTGTGTATGTTGAATCAGCCTTTCATCCCAAAGATGCAGCCCACTTGATCGTGGTGGATAAGTTTTTTGATGTGCTGTTGGATTCGGTTTACCAGTATTTTATTGAGAATTTTTGCATCGATGTTCATCAGGGATAATGGCCTAAATTGAGCAGGTGTGTGTGTGTGTGTGTTTTTACCTCGGTTTGCCAGTAGGTTGATGTGTGAGTGTGTGTGATGTGTGTGTGTGTGTGTGTGTGTGTGAATGTGTGATAGAGAGCCAAATTAGGGCAGAGGAGGCTCCCCGGCCTGCCATGACATTGAATGTTCTGAATTCAAGATGCTCTAATGGACTGTGTCAGTTGGCCTTCAGCCAGGAGGTGGTGCTTGCAAAAGACTGCCAGCTGTGGTGGTAGTGGTGAGATTTGGACTTGCCTTATGTTACCCATGAGAGGGACTCTGGTGTCTCAGGGAACGGGTAGAGCCAAAGGGCTTCTAAAAGTTTCTTCTATTATTTGTGTTAATCTACCAGGGTAGGTGGTTGAGCAAAACCAGGTGGGAACTAGGTCAGGTAAAGTGATGCTCTGGCTCTCTACGTGTGGGACAAGCAGTGGCTCCAGTGGGAATTGGAAGGCAGTTCTTGGGCCACTGGGGTAATTATCCAGAGAGAAGTGAAGCTGCCTCTGCCTCTGTACAAGGAGAGTCCATATGAAGAATGAGGAGTAGCAGCTTGGCAGTAAGCCCCATCCAGCTCCCACACCCTTGGCAAGGCAGGTCTCACACCCACAGTGTTCCACTGGGAGTAGCTAGCTAAGTTTCAAGAAGTCTGAACTCAGAGCTCAAAACTGACCCATACCATAAGCCTCTCCTATTGAGACAGTAACTTCAGCCTTCAGGCCACACCCCTCCTGATCCACCTGCAGAGCAGGGGCTTCCAGCTCCTGTGCTTGCTGCTGCATCACACGTCCCACTCACCTCTCAGTTCTGGCCTGGGGAGTTTGTCCCCACACAAGATGATATCAAACATTTCAGTTGGGAGGTTCTCTCAACCTGTGACCACCATTTGAGTTAGCTGGCAGACTTCTGGGAGGTCCTCTCTGAGGTAGAATCAGAAATGGCTTCCCTCCATCCTGCCAGAAACTGGGAACGTGCTGGAAACTCAAAGCACATCCCAATGCCACTCCTCATATACTCGACACTCTTCACTAAATCAACTCCAGCTCTGAGTAGGATTAAGGCCTTCCCCCATGGCCTAGGTTGATAGGTTTCCCAATGGAAGTGTATACCTTAGAGTCAGTTTATCCCCTCTCGCACCCTGGAAACTCAAAATTTTCTGCCTAGTTTATGGTGTAAGCTGCATCCTGCTGCTTCTTTCAAACGGTCTGTGGCTTATTTCAATTTTCCTGTTAAGTTCCTGTGTTGCTTCTTGAAAGAAAGTTCAGTGTGAATCTCTGCATACCATTTTGTCTTTCCAAGTGCAAGAGGCAGGCTAACCATGCCTTCAATCCACCATCTTGGAAAACAAAAATAACAGTTTTCTCATTTTTAAAGGTTTTGTTAAGATCTGTTAATGACTCACAAAGAAATAGTATTGGGTATATTTGAAATTAGTATTTATTCATTTATGTTGATAAGTGAAAATACAAGATAGTTATCAAGAAGGAAGTACTTAATATGTATATTTTAATATTCTTAGATGCAAATAACTTCACTTTTGATGTATTTTTATTTTATGTCAGTTTCATTTCAACTTAGGTTTTAGGGGTTCTTGATAATCTGACATGATAAGTGGTGTTGGAATTGGCATTAAAATCCTCCATGCTCTACAGCACTTCATCCTTCTTCGGCAGGCACCAATTTGATCTTCTACTACTTCGCAGACATCTCTTCTGCAAACACCAGACAAATTGAGACAATGACCTTCAGCAGCACCCAAACCACCTCTTATTGCAGGAAAGAAGATCCAGTGAGATAGTCAGTCCACAAATGGAATATAAATCCATAAACACTCTTAAGTAACAGAATAAATTTAGTATGAGCATTTTTATGTGGGCGCTTTTGAAATGGTTGCTGCGGCCGGGCGCGGTGGCTCAAGCCTGTAATCCCAGCACTTTGGGAGGCCGAGATGGGTGGATCATGAGGTCAGGAGATCTAGACCATCCTGGCTAACACAGTGAAACCCCGTCTCTACTAAAAAAAAAAAAAAATACAAAAAAAAAACTAGCCGGGCGAGGTGGCGGGTGCCTGTAGTCCCAGCTACTCGGGAGGCTGAGGCAGGAGAATGGCGTAAACCCGGGAGGCGGAGCTTGCAGTGAGCTGAGATCCAGCCACTGCACTCCAGCCTGGGCGACAGAGCGAGACTCCGTCTCAAAAAAAAAAAAAAAAGAAATGGTTGCTGCTCATATGTCCGAGACACATGCAGATTAAGAAAGGTAGTAGTTGCAATCCTAGTTTGGCACAACAGTCACGGTATTTTTGGTGGGGGAAAAGGGATATGGGAGGGGATGGTATATCTTCATCTTTTCCTCTGGGTTTTCTCTCAGAAATGGCTGTTGCTTACCCCTGCGACAAAAATACCAGTGTCTTCTGCCAGAGTGGGTTACTGAGGGCCATGGTGGTTCCACCTTGTGGCTGATACTGATAGTCCCTTTCTGCTTTTTTTGTTCCTAGCCAAAAAAGATGTTTCTGCTGTCTGAGGTATGCTGATTTCAGCAGTTGTTTTTTCTATATGGCTATTCATTTGGCTTTTTCTTTTTTGTTTCACTCTCTCTCTTTTTTTTTTTCTTTTTTTTGGCTTCACTGTGTTGCCGTAGTTTCTTAAGTGGTCTCTTGAACCCTCCCAGGGCTATTTTGACTTGTACCTAGCTATCTGTATATTTTTTCTTGGGGGAAGTGTAGAGTTAAAGGCTGGTATATTCTGCTCTTGCTCCCCCAAGTGATTTTATTCCCCCAAGCTAATATTTCAGGCTTTCAATTTATTCGTGCTTTCATCTGTTCAAACATAAGTAGAAATTACTTTTTCTCTCCACATTTAGATTTGCTCTATCTACTTTAATTGCTAATAGTGTCTTAGTCCTAGGATAGATTAGTTAGAAAAAAGTATGTTTTTGACATTATAAATGATCCTTTCAATTTGTGCCTAAAAGTGGAAAATATTAGAAAGCTTAACTTTTATTATTGTGTCCAGACCAGTATTTCCTCCAGATGACCTTTATTACAACAAAGATAATTTAATGAAGATCTCTCTAATGGTAAAGTTGGTGGCTTTGTGCTATTATAATATCCTTAAAATAAAGTGACAGTCTGGTGGAAAGACCAACTAAAGCAAGGGTTAGGAAAAAAAGTTATTACCTTCATTTTGGTCTCACTCTGCATTAAGAGTTTTCATTGTGTCAAAGATTTATTATTCATTAAGTAACCTAATGTTCATTTAATAATAAATGAATCCTATTAAATATGATTTTTAAAATTATAATCACATTACTTTTCTTCACATCTGTCTACTGATGCCATTCACAGATGAGAATGGTATAACGTTATTTTATTTTTTTCATTTTGCCACATCTTTATTTACTTAGGTTTATGCTATATCGAACAATGTATGTGTGGGAGTAATGGGTAATTCAGGAATGCATGAGGGGGAGGTTTAAGCTCTTTAACTTTGAGCAATTAAAATTAGCAACATAATATTGAAATACATGCATAACACTCAAGTGGTACTTTCAAAATAGGGTATATTTCCTCTGTTTATTTGTAGCTTTTAAATCCAACTAGAAGTATTCTATTTCTTTTAGGCATCATAAGTCTGAGAGTCTGTAGTGAAAGCTACAAGTAGTAAATGATGCTAATTCATGTGCTCCCACCTGTGGAAGAATTGAATGTTTTAGATTAAAAAAGATGGTGCAATTGGTATACAAAGTGTCTTAGAATATAATTTGGTGGTGGTTTTTCTGTTTCTGTAGCAGAGTAACATATATAATATATCCAAGTCATCAAGTTATTTAAATATGCCTTTAAACAGGGAGAACTGAAAATAATACTGTGAATCCTGGTAAGCGTTTAAAAATAATGAGGAGAATATTGCCTTTAGAAAGTCAAAATTTGTCTAAATACAACCCATATAGCAATTTCATAGCAAAACACTTCCTTCAATCCTATTAAAGTCAGAAGGAAAAGAAGAATGCCCACTGTCAATGCTGTATCAATATAGTTCTAAAAGTTTTGAACAATGAAACATATTGTAAGAAGAGAAGTCAGGGGAGACTTGAGCCCATTGTTTTTCCTCTCCTTCTATGCCTCCCAAAATACCATTGGAATGTTGTCACATTTTGAAGAATCTATAGTAGTGTCCCAAATCATAGAATACTATGAATGCATCTGAATCTGAGATGTCCCCAAAAGATACAAAATAGGTGTGACTAGAATGAAAGAAAGATTTAGGCTTTTGGTCGTGACTGCAAGTTAGCTGCTCTCAAGTGACTACTGCTATAGAAAAAATATATTTTAGAGGATCTCTTCGAAACATTTCTATCCCTGAAAATGGTTAGGCAAGTTCTTAAAATATCTCCTCTTTCAAACACAAAAATAGTCTGTGAACTGGAGCTTGAACAGTGGGCACTTTGTACTGGATAGCTGATGGAGCGAGGTGAGGGTTTCTCAGGTCTTCTGGGAAGATCCGCTATTATCAGTAATGCTAATGATGGTACTACTGAGTCCTGGGCCATCAGAAATTCCAGTTTGTTAATGCTGAAACTTCTATATTGAGTTAACGCATTGAGTCAGCTTCACAGAGGAAGTCTGGATAATAGCATTCTCATTTCACACCATAGAATGATGGCAGGTTAAGGATGAACAATGAGTTCAGTATTAAAAATGATCAGGTAAGCAAGACACCATGAATAAAAGTTAATGAAATGAATAGCATATCTAGACCCTTTAAAACTAAATGTATTGAAATCGTCAATGTGGAGAAATAATTAAGCAGGTATGTATCAATTGTTTAAAGAAACAATCTACTATTACAAAGATGTAAAAACAATAGTAAAACAATATAGATGATAGAAAAAATGGGCAGGTCTGGCTGGGCGTGGTGGCTTATGCCTGTAATCCCAGCACTTTGGGAGGCCAAGATGGGTGGATCACGAGGTCAGGAGTTCAGGACCAGCATGCCCAAGATGGTGAAACCTTGTCTCTACTAAAAAATATATATATAAAAATTAGCCGAGCATGATGGTGGGTGCCTGTAGTCCCAGCTACTCAGGAGGCTGAGATAGAAGAATCGCTTGAACCTGGGAGGTGGAGGTTGCAGTGAGCCAAGATCGCATGACTGCACTCCAGCCTGGGCTACAGAGCGAGACTCTATCGCCAAAAAAAAAAAAAAAAGGCAGGTCTGCAACAAAAAATAATTTAAAAATAAGTGCAAGTTATTAATGATATATTAGACACAGGTAAGAGGATAACTAGTGAAGAAAAAATGTTTAAATGATATACCCGGAATGTAGCATGGAAACACAAGGTCTAACATTTATTTAATTCAAATATGGGGGGAGAGAAGTGTAAAAGGATTTACCATTTCAAGAGATTCTCAAAAAGAAATTAAGAAAAGGTATAAATCCATTGATTCATAGAATATATTCTAACAGATGATATAAAAATAAACTCACTTTAGTTAAATTATAAAACATTAAAACCAAACACAGACCATACAAACATTGAAAAAAGGACAATTTATAATGAAATAATATTTATCTGATTATTATAGTAAAGCAAAACTAAAAATGAGTAAACTAGTATCACAATGTTGAGAGAAAATAACTGTTAATATAGAATTGGGTATTCAGTAATGCTGTCTTTCAAGATCAAAAATAACAATATGAAATTGACAGATAAAAATTAAAATTGTTCACTGCCAAGAGATCTGCGGCAAATAAAATTTCAAAGGCTACATATCAGAAAGAAAGAATTTAACCCAAAAGCTGATATTAGAGTCAACTTGGAATTCCATAAATATCACTAAACTGATGATAATAGCAACACTTTCTGACCCGTGGGGATTCTGAAAAGAAGTGAACTTTTACTTTTGTTTAGAATTTAGAAAGTTATAGAAAAATGCTCTTGCCCTGACAAAGAGAATAAACTGGATAATCTATAGATCATAGATTTCATTTTAAAACACAGAACTGAGGTCTCAAAAAAAGCTAATTAACTTAAATTCAGAGTGATGAAGCCCTGCTGAAAAAAGAACGGATCCACAGATGCTTTGTGCCTAGCTGAGTTGCAGCAGCAGAAGCAGGAGGAAGCTGCCCTTGATGGAGATAACAAGGGAACAAGTGAATCTCCAGCAAATGTTGAAAGGCTGAGTGTGGGCTTGTGATAGTTTAGCATCATCAGTAGGGGCCCAAACACACTCACTCTCACTCACTCTCCCTCGCTAATGCTTTTCTTTCTTTCTTTCTTTCTTTCTTTCTTTCTTTCTTTCTTTCTTTCTTTCTTTCTTTCTTTCTCTGTCTTCTTTCTTTCTTTCTTTCTTTCTTTCCTTTCTCTTTCTTTCTTTCTTTCTTCTTTCTGTTCCTTTCCTTTTCTCTTTCTTTCTTTCTCTTTCTTCTTTCTGTTCCTTTCCTTTTCTTTCTCTTTTCTTTCTTCCTTCCCTCCTTCCCTCCTTCCTTCCTTCCTTGCTTTCTTTCTTTCTCTCTCTCTCTTTCTTTCTTTCTTTCTTTCTTTCTCTCTCCTTCCTTCCTTCCTTCCTTCCTTCCTTCCTTCCTTCCTTCCTTCCTTTCTCTCTCTCTCTCTCTCTCTCTTTGGAGTCTCACTGTGTCGCCCAGGCTGGAGTGCAATGGCGCGATCTCGTCTCACTGCAACCTCCGCCTCCAGGGTTCAAGCGATTCTCCTGACTCAGCCTCCCAAGTAGCTGGGACTACAGGCACATGCCACCATGCCCGGCTAATTTTTTGTATTTAGTAGAGACGGGGTTTCACCGTGTTAGCCACTGACCTCGTGATCTGCCCACCTCGGCCTCCCAAAGTGCTGGGATTACAAGCCTGAGCCACCGCGCCCGGCCCCACTAATGGTTTTTTCATGACCTATCTTGTGTCCTCCTAGGCAAGATCGGATGGAGAGCAGAACTACCTGAGACACTTTTAGGGACAGGCACGTAGGAACTGCTGCAATTTGAGGTCAGAGCAAGGTAAAGGTCTTACTGTGAGAATCGGGGAAAATCCTCTGTTACTGGGGAGTGGGTGGGGGAGCTGAGACAATCCCCCCTTCACTCTCTTTTCTCACAGGTGCATAAGCAGAGGTCTGAAGGCAGGGCAGGGCAGGTAGATGAGAGAAGCAGATTCTCTGGTCTTTCACTGAGTGTGAGACAGCTTCTGCCCAAGGCTGGGCAAGGGATGGGAGCCCTGAGAGATTCTTGAGGAGCAGTAATAGTCTTGCTGAGGATGAAAGTGTATAGGAGAGCTAAGAGAGGCTCCAGTGCTGACCATGACATTCTGTTAGAAGAGAAAATCCGTATGTAGAGGTTTATGAGGGAAAATCATGAGTTCACTTTTCGATATCTATTACTTTTGAAATTAAGTGTCCAAATAGATATACCAGTGATGCAGTTGGATAATTTATTACAAGCCTGGAGTTCAAAAGGAGGTCCAAAAGGGGAATTTAAAAGGATGAGACTTGCTGATCCCCTCCCGAGTATGTGGTGAGGGAGAAGAGAAGAGAATCAGGAACTGAGCTCTGGAGCTCTCCAATAGGAAGTGTGATGGGAAAAGATGAGGAAGAAACAAAGGAAGCCAAAGTGGTAGCTCCAGTGAGATAGGCTGAGAATCAAGTGAATGTGCTGTCTTGGAAGCCAAGTGAAGAAAGTATACTATGAAGAAGGAAGTGATGATTTGTGTCAAATGCTGCTAATAGGCCAATTAAAGTTGTAGTGAAAAATGATCATTGGATCTAGCAATATGGAGATTATTGGTAACTTTAACAAAAGTGGTGTCAATAACATGATCGAAAAAGGGGGAGAGAGCCCGATTGGGATATATTTAAGAGACAATGAGAGGAGAGGAATTGAAGACAGAGAGTCTGGACAACTATTTTAAGATGTTTTGCTGAAAACTAGAACAAAAAATAGGATGAAAGCTGGCATCAGAAGAAAAGCAAGGACATACTTAACAGCATATTTCTATGCTGATGGTAATAATTTACCAGCATAAAAATTGATGACACAGTCACAATTGATGATACATGATATAGTGAACTGCAACAGGAAAATCCCCAAGTACACAGCAAAGAGGGAATATAATACACAAATCTATTTTTTAAAACATTATTAGAATCTCTGAAACATCTGTTTTGACATTAACCTTTCATTCCTGCAATAGTTATTTTAAGCATGTTCTCATTTGTCCAGTGTTGCCAGGTTATTATAAAGTATATTAGACTTTATGAAAAACCGTTTTTAAAGTATTAGTTTTTTTCTCATTTGTTTCATTAATTTATATTTTGTATTTATAAATTTCCCTTTATCTTCTTTAGGTTTATTATGCTGTTTTTTTTCCAAAAGCCCTCAAAATGCACGTTTAGCCCATTAAATTTTAGCCATTTTACTATTGAAAGTGATGTTACCCATTTCTGTGTGGTTACTTGTAATATACCATGAGCGGCACTTCTTGGTGTCTTTACTTATTATTAATTCACTTGTCTGAAGTTCCTTTAACTCTCCTTTCTAGTCCTAACTTTCACTTTGCAAATCATTTTTTATTCATAGCCACGTAAAATATAATTTATTTTGAAAAGTCTCATATAATTTCACTTATTCTAGGATTATAATTTTTCTGTTTGTTTCTTCGAATAAAACTTTCAGATTTGTCAGCACTCATTTAGCAGTAGCTCCTGTTGATAGAATTCCATCCATCTCTTTTGACCTAGTGAGCAAATATAATAATAAATGCTGCTGAAATTCAATCCTGTCAGATCTAACTGCCTGCATATAAATTTCCAGGTCCCACAAAGGCATCTCATGAGGTCACGTTCTGTTGTATCCTTACTTTGTATCTTGAGATACCTTGGTGGGGCATGGAAATTTACATGTAGGCAGTTTGATCTGACAGGATTGAATTTCAGCAGCATCCGTGATCATATCCACTCACTAGATCAAAAAACATGGATGGAATCTTATCAACAGGAGCTACTGCTAAATGAGTCTCTTTTCTATTTTTCCCTATTATAATCCTAGTGAAGCTGTAAATATTAAGTTCTTGAACCCACAGGACTGATTCTAGGATCTTGTCTGGCCAGGGATAGAGCCTTCTAATCTGCAGAACCTTATAGTAATCAGCTACCAACTTACCTGGGGATAAAAGAATTGAAAAAAGAAGGAGAATAAGGAGAAGCAAATGGAGTCTCATGGCTGAAGGGCCAGCATCAATGTGACTTGAGCCTAGAGTCTCTGGACATTGTGGGTCTGGGCCTTTTTATGATGCTGTCTGAGTCTGTGATTTGTTCTTGGTTAGTAGAGCCTAACGAAAAGAGAATAACTAAATCTCCCACAAGAAACTTCCAGGGACACACAAGTACATAAATGTGGTGATATCTCAATGGATGAGAAAGCAGGTGAATGCTATTTATTTCCAAAAGACTCACGATGTCTTATTGTCACCTGCTTTCTTTATTATTTTCGACATGTACATGCAATAATCATTGCTCTTACTTTAAGTATAAAGTATTGTTTGCCAGGCAATATAGTAGGAACTGAAGTAAAACTGCATACAAAAACTGTACATAATTAATGGATATAGTTTGGCAAATTTGCACATATATATTACTCTTGTTACCACAACCAATATCCGGGTAATAATATATCCATCACCTCCAAATGTTTCCTATGTCCCTTTATTGCTGCTGTTGTCAGAACCCCTAAGATCGACCCTCTTAACAAATTGTTAAATACAAAATATCTCATTATTAACTATAGGTACTATGTTTTAGAGCCTATCTCTGTAATTGACTCATTTTGCATAGCTTTAACCCTTGAACAATAACTCCCCATATTGCTCTTTCCCACTCAACAAAATACCAAACTCTTTTAAAGCACATTCTATATAATCCACTTTATGAAGATTTTTCTAACATTCTTTTGTCTGCTCCCCCTCAGTAAAGGGAACTACTAATATAACAATTACCTATTTTGGATTTTTGTGTCTTTTACATATATTCCTGCATGAACCCATTTAACACTTTATCTCCCATTATCTTAATATGAAGTAAAATAAAACTTGAAATGATTTTAAAAATGAAATCACAGAAGGGCTTTGTAAAAGTATGATGTATCATTGCTTATTTGTAAGAATTCAAGTTACATTAGGGGTTTTAAAAAGTCTTTTGTTTTTATTTGTTCTTTGCTTGTAAACCTTGTGTCTTGCATATTGTGGGCACAGTGTCTTTCCCAGCTCTTTGCTTTGGGAAGATAAGTTAGAGTTACACTGAACATCAAAGCCCATCTTGTCTAGTAACTTACCTTACAGATGAGGAAATGAGCTGAGGGAAAGGAAGAAACTTGCCCAAGATCACCCAGTGATCAAGTGAGGAAGGTGGTAGGGACAGCACTAAGGTTTGGTATTCTGAGCCTCATTCTGTTTTCCACTCTTGCCCCTTCTCTGTTTCCTCCTCTCTTCCCCAGCCTTCTAAAGAAAACTTTGCAGTTCTGCTGCAATGTCTACCTAAGGACATCCTGAGGAGACCTCACTTTTCATTAGACTGCTTTTTTAAGCACTGTCCTGCATTTTCTTCTTCAGTCTTGTTGCATCCCATTTTTGGCTATAAGTAATGCTTCTGCTGTGCTGTTCTATCCAGTTAGTTTTTTTCTATTTTCATTGAGTGAAAATCAAAACAACAAAAAACATTAGTTTATCTAAATTTGGAAGTTTTAAAACTTGATTAAAATTTCCTGGGCATATGGATGTAAGACATATATTTTAAAATATTTTTCATTTTCAAAATTAAAAATCAAACCCATATATTTAGCCAGGGTGACTACTTGATAACTACTAATCAGATGGGTCTTCAGTAATGCCACAAGGTTAATACTCTTATAAATCAATTCCCTGGTGTTTTTTTGTGCTACTGAGTTAATACAATTTGATTTGGTATCACCTTTAACCAGGCTTTGAGGAGTCACACAAAGGAACAGCACAACAGAACCATAGGGTGGGATGTGTGGGGAAACCGAGATGTAAAACACAGCCTTGACTCTGACATTTACTCTACTGTTGGGAAAGTACTTCAATTCCCAGGGCCTTAATATTTTCCTCTATAAAACAGGAGAAATAGAGCCATCTTTAAGGTTTTGTCAAATCTTGTTGCTGAGTGATTTTATAGTGTCTGCAGCTATCCTCTCTGCTACTCATAACAAGGCTAACTGTTCTTTTGTTTAGTTAAAGATGTTTTTGCATTTGTTTACAAATACTTATGCTTCCCTTCACAAAAAAGGAAACATTTTAAAGATAATTTATAAGATGTTCAGAGTCTCTTACATATCAACTCTTCATAATGTGACAGAGTAGCTTAACCCCGTCCCTAAGAGTATAGATTCAGATCAGCCTGTATGTAATTAACCCCCAAACCTATGTGGAGTGTGGGATAGATCATATATTTCAAACACATGAAAAGGCACACACACACACACACACAGTATTACCAAGGCAGAGGTGCAGATGAAAATATTGGATAGACAGCTCAAAACTCTTAGTACTAAAATAATCCTAATAATAACTTTCCTTCCAAAGTCACCACCGACAATCAGATCTCTTAAGGGTTGGTGCCTTAGGTTTTTGAGCTTTGTGTAACTTTTGGCTTTCTTATTTGGTTGTATGCTATTTATCTCACAGAAAGAAACTTCTTCTTCATCCTATGCCAGTGCTGTATTGTAGGGGCTTGTGGACGTTTTCCTGGTCTAGAGCAATCCAGGTTACTGGCCTCTGGCTTCTTAGGAGCAACATGCTTTTTTTCTTTGCTTGCTTCCTTGTAAGGGCCCGACATACAGTGGGTGCTTAACAAATATTTGGTCAACTGAACTCATTTTCCACCTCCGTTCTCTCCCACTTCAATCTCTCCCTTTTAATTCTTCCAGATTAGTTTTCCTACAGCAAAATGGGAATTGTCCAAAAACTGCCCTTCATCTTTACAACTTGAAGTATTCATTACCCTAAGCAGTCCTTCGAAACTGACTATCACAGACTAGATAAAAAGTCTGGGTTCACCAAGAACAGGCACTTGTGCCATTATATTTTCTGTTGAAAGCTTTGGAAAGTGTCTTTTAGCAAACAACATAAAGCATGGAATTTGACCATTCCTGACAATGTAAAAGGATCATCCACATTCTCACGTGTCCATGGCTACTTTCCCACTCCTTCCCCAACCTTGAAATCCTGAATTCAAAAGAAAACATAAGAAGATAGTATGCCTCATGTAAGGCAACGGGTTGCTTAATCTTTCTTGCCTATACACATTCAAGAGCTCCAGAAAAATTTCTGAGCTACTTAGGATGCCTGATCCTCTTCTTGGGTAAAAGCAATAAGTCCTACATGTAGTCACCAAAATCATGTCTGTTCAAAGGGTCTTATACCTGTGATTCATGATTGCATGCTAAATGTAGAAGGATATGCTCTGTTGCAGGGCCATGTCTGGTCATTGTGTTTAAGTTCTACTTTGGAGGACTAGTTGCTGAGAAGGAAGAGGGAATGATAATGTTAGAAATTGGAATAAAACTTAAGGGGAAAAATCAAGTACAAGGGACCAATAGGTTGAAGATTTCTTCGATTATTGTAATATTTTCAAGGAGACCCCCACAAATCCTTCCTGGCTGACCCCAACATAGCTTTGGCATAGCCTTTATGCCAAATGTCTTAGGCTAACTAACTTTTCCTAAAGAAAATAGAGGAGTTATAGAGACCAATATTTAGTAGAATAATGCCTGATTATCTTGCTTTTGAGGTCTAGTAACTGCTAGTAAACTTGCCTAATTAATTCACATTTAGAGGTAGAGTAACAAGGGTTTCAAGCACTTGAAACACCACTGACTTCATTTCACGTGAGAGTTCTTTTTTTTTTTTTTTTTTTTTTTTTGAGACGGAGTCTCGCTCTGCCACGGCCCAGGCTGGAGCGCAGTGGCGGGATCTCAGCTCACTGCAAGCTCCGCCTCCCGGGTTTACGCCATTCTCCTGCCTCAGCCTCCCGAGTAGCTGGGAGTACAGGCGCCCGCCACCTCGCCCGGCTAGTTTTTATGGAGAGCTAATGAACTATGAGGTTGCAGGTCTCTTGGCCAATAAGTTTTCTAGATTTCCTGTGACTCCCTTTTCTGATCATAGGTGATTTTGCTTTTGCTTTGAGTATTATAGCACCATAAGGTGTCAGACACTCTACTCTTACCAAGGCTTACACAAAGTTTATCTTGTTATTTGGTAGAGTTTTGCCGATTAAAAAAAAAAGAGAGAGAGAATGATAAAGAGGAGGACAGCAATCCTCACTGCTGAAGGAAGAAGAAAGCTTGGCTTTATTTCTGGTAGGCAGAAAAAACTTCTGTCTGTGGCTCTCTAGTACCAGTGGAATGTCTTTGGTTGTATAATAAGTGTCCTTCCATACCATTTTAGGCATATTCACAGACAGAGATGTACTATGCACGCAAAATCACCTTCATGGGATGACTGAAAGTCCATGTTTGATTAGACACTAAGTTCATTAGAAAGATGTGGGTGCACAATTTTGACCAGAAAACCTTGTTAAATGGGAACATAAGCTACAAATATTTTGGCCAAAGATTAAGGTTTATGAACAACCAACCATTTATATTAAGTTACAATTAATAGGCCATGTTGAGAAACCGTTTGGTTTAGTTAGTGATTAGACATTTTGTTTGTGAACACTTCCCAGACTTTACTAGCCCTGCTAATCCCTGTTTTGTTCCTGGTCTGAACCCCCACAGTGCCTTGTTTATGGTACAGTGCCTACTGCTTGTATGCTAGATTAGTGAATGTATATTTGCCTCCTCTACTACTGTGTGAGCTTCTTGTTTGCCAGGACAGGGCTATATTCCTCAGAGCTGAGGAGAGAGTTGAATCATGTGGTCATTTATTCTCAAATCCTCTTCAACAAGTGAAGCAAAACAGGACAGTGAAAGGCCACTGCACATGGAAGCAGGAGGTCTGGATTCTGAGTTCTGAATCTCTAGATCTATACTAATGGAGGTATGGATAGAGTCAGGAACATTTTCTTCCTGAAGTCTTGATAGCACCTATGTAGGTCCAGATCTGTTGGATAGATAAGGGGATTCTCAATAATTTCTGTGCATAAAATCAACTGAAAGTTACTTTGCAATGCAGATTCTTAGCCCCATTCTACGAAATGTTGACTGTTTTATAAATTGATAAATAATTTTTATTAAACAATGTAAATTTCCTTACTTGCACCAGCATACAAAAATATTGAATAATACTAGCAGCAGAATCTTTCAACAAAATAACTATGTATAGCTATTAAACCACTTTGTTTCGTGGCTTTTTATTTTCTTTTATTTATCACCATTGTTTTATTTAAAACATTGTTTCTGCTCATAAGGAGTATGTATTCTCTACATGTTTATAAAATTAATGCCTAAATGAAGTTGCTTAAGGCAGAAGTTGATTTCTTTTTCACTTAAAATTAACCTGTAGTTACACCATTCAGGGCTAGTGCAGATACTTTCTAATGTCATTAGGGATGCAGGTCCCTTCCAGGTATCTGCTCTGCTATACTTCAGAAAATACCCTAGTTTGGCTGCTAAATGCCCACCTATTATTTCTGAATTCTAGGCAGCAGGGAGAAAAAAGGCATGGGAGAAGGGCAAAGGAACATCTACCCTTCCTTTTTAAATTTTTAAACCAACCTCCCTTAAAAACACTTTGTTGAGATGTGATTACATTCAAAAAGCTGTACCTATTTAATGTATATATCTCAGTGAGTTTGAGGATAAGGAGACATTGTGAAAGCATCACTACCATCAAGATTATAAACATAATCATCACCTCCTGAAGTTCTCCCTCCCATTCTAATTATTATTTCTGTTAGTAAGAACAATTGACATAAAATTCACCCTCCTATATTTTAAGTATGCAATACAGCATTCATAGCTATAAGCACTATGCTGTAAATTAGACCTCCTGAACTTATTTATGTTTGTATATCTAAAACTTTCTACTATAATCTACTCATTTACCTGCACCACAACTCCTGGCAACCTTCAGTCTACTCTCTGCTTCTGAGTTTATTTGAGATTTCAAATATAAGTGAAATCATACAATATTTGTCATCTGTGTTTGGTTTATTTCACGTGACTTCATGCCCTTCAGATCCATCAATACTGTCACAAATGACAGGGTTTCATTATTATATAATACTGAATAATATTCCATTGTGCATACATATATATATATATGTATATATATATAACGGTAATTCATCCGTCCGTGAATGAATGATAACATGTGTGTCTTCTTCATATATCTTGACTATTGTGAACAGTGCTGAAAGGAACATACAAGTGCAGATATCTCTTCACATACTGATTTCAATGACTTCATATATATATATAAATATTTATATATATATATTTATATATATATATAAATAAGTGGGATTGCTGGAACAAAATGGTATTTTTATTGTTAATTTTTTGAGAAGCCTCCATACTATTTGCCAAGATGGCCATACTAATTTACATTCCCACCACCAGTATACAAAGGTTCCCTTTTCTCCACATCCTTACCAACACTTGTTATCATCCATCTTTTTGATTATAGCTATTCTAACAGGTGTGAGGTGATATTTCATGGTAGTTTTCATTTGCATTCCCATGATGACTAGAGAGGGTAAGAATTGTTTATATATATGTCGTCCATTTGTATCTCCTCTTTTGAGAAATTCCTACTCATATCTGTTTGTTCATTTTAGTTTTTGAATTTTAATTTTATACACAGAGGATACATGGGCAGGTTTGTTACATGGATGTATTGTGTGACGCTGAGGTTTAGAGTATGAATGATCTCATCACACACATAGTGAACATAATACCCAATAGACAGTTTTTAAGGCCTTGTACTCAACCCTCCCTCCTCCCTCTAAGAATCTCCAGTGTCTATTGTTTCCATATAAGTGAGAACTAAACAGTGTATAACCTAATGTGTAGCTCTCACTTATAACGGAGAATATGTAGTATTTGGTTTTCTGTTCCTGTGCACAATACGACACTGGGCTAATTTTTGTATTTTTGGTAAAGACGGAGTAGCTTCAGCATGTTGGCCAGGCTGGTCTCAAAATCCTGAGCTCATGCGATCCACCACTTCACAAAGTGCTGGCATAACAGGCATGAGCCTCTGCACCTGGCTTTTCTAAATGTTTTTTTAGCTTACATTAGGTTGCCTGTTCTAGAATTTTGTGTACATTTATTTATATTATAGGACACTTTTTAGCTTAGCTTTCCCCACTCAGGGTGAGAAAGATTATATTTATCCAAGATGTTGATTAATAGAGTGGATTATCCCCCGTTATTGCCCAATATTGCTCTATAATATGCATATAATTCATTTATTGATTTCCTCTCGATAGACATTTGAGTTGTTCCCAGGTTTTAGCTATTGTTAATAGAACTCAAAGACATATTTTTAAAATAAAAATTTTCAATCCAAAATGTCCTTTCCTTTTGACTCTCCAATATTGTGTCAGGGTTACATTTTTGTTGTCATGAAAATCCAATGACATTGAACAAGATGTGTTTCCAGAATCAAGATTCAGTATATGTGTGGTCTAGCTGTGTCGCTAGAATGTAGCCCTTATTCGTTTTATTAAGCATTTTCCTATATAAATTGAAATCAAGTAGAAGATGCATTTTTCCACAGTAGGAGAAATAGAACAGTTTAGGACTTTGTAGAGATAGCAACTTGCTGCTTGCCTGTGCAACCCACCTCGAAAGATACAACTCCTCCAACTTTTGGTTCCTGGTGACTTGTCCAAACAATTAGATGTGAACTGACCTTATTCCTTACAATACTGCAAGTCGATCTTCTGCACCTGGCCAAATAGAGTACAAAATTGATGGGCATACACTTCTTTTGGTTTCATGCTTTCTATTAAAGCTATTCTCTTTGGGCACTATGGCTCATGCTTATAATCCCAGCACTTTGGAAGGTCAAGGTGCATGGATCACTTGAGGCCAGGGGTTTGAGACCAGCCTGGCCAACATAATGAAAGCTGTCTTTCTGAAAAATACAAAAATGTTCTGGGCATGGTGGCACATGCCTGTAATCCCAGCTACTCAGGAGGCTGAGACAGGAGAATCGCTTGAACCCAGGAGGCAGAGGTTGCAGTGAGCTGAGATCCTGCCTCTGCATTCCATCCTGGGTGACAGAATTAGCCTTCATCTCAAAAAATAAAAAGCTAATCTATACTTTTCTTTTGCTGCATTATTAGAATGTAGGTGGTAATAAGGCAAAACTGTTGTGGGTATGTTAATGTGTATCTGTAGTACCTAGAATAGTGCCTAGCCCATCACTTGTGTTGAAAATTGAGAGAACCTTCTTAATATAACTTTTCCACACTCTAGTTCTGAATTTAAAAACAGAAAAAGATAGGTTAGCAAATATAGGTATCAGTTATTTCTATTGACATATCATTTGGAGAACGTATTTTTGGATGTGGGAGAATAAAGGTCCCTAACTCTCCACCCCAGAAATAATTTTGCTGATACAAAAATCAGTCAGACATGGTGGCACATGTTTATAATCCCAGCTACTTAGGAGGATGAGGTGGGAAAACCACCTGAACCCAGGAGGCAGAGATTGCAGTGAGCCAAGAGTGCCCCACTGCACTCCAGCCTAGGCAACAGAGAAAGACTCTGTCTGAAAGAAAAAAAAAAAGTTGTTAATATATAGCAGACAATTTTATTGTCATCTCATTTAAAGTTGAATAGTACATTTGGGTCGAATTCTTATGCCTGCAGAGACATTTGCCTCTGGCTTAAAATCACTGGCTCCAGGAGGAAACTCCACCAGAGGGCGTCGTAAGGATTTCATAGTGTCTAAGTCATCTTGGTAGTTCTTCAAATAATTCCTGGCAATTCTGTTAGGTCTTGAACTTCACTTACTTCTTACATGTTTAATAAAAAGAAGTTCAAAACATTGCCATGGCTGTTGAATTCCCACAGGCTTGTCTTCCCTTTAAAATTCATTACATGATTTGTACCCTTTTGGAAATATAATACATAAGTTTGGAGGTGGATTATTTCAGCCATTAAGTTCAAAAGTACTGCTACATGGGCCAGGCATAGTGGCTCATAACTCTAACCCCCACCCTTTGAGATGCCAAGGTGCGCAGATCAAAAGATCAGAAGATCAAGACCATCCTAGCCAACATGGTGAAACCCCATCTCTACTAAAAATACAAAAATTAGCTGAGTGTGGTGGTGCGCACCTGTAGTCCCAGCTACTTGGGAGGCTGAGGCAGGAGGATTTCTTGAACCAAGGAGGCGGAGGTTGCAGTGAGCTGAGATCACACTATTGTACCCCAGCCTGATTACAGATCAAGATTGCGTCTCAAAAAAAAAAAAAAAAATAAATAAAGTACTGCTACATGGGCATCCATCATTCCGGCATCTCTGCCGTAACAGCTGAGTATCGAGAATGTCTGTTAGTTTCTTTAACTCCAAATTTGTGTTGTGTCCCGTGGTCTCCTATCATACCATAAAGTGTATTATTTACAAAAAGGACAATTTATCTATAGTTATTTCCTCTCAGTATGCTACATCCTTTTAGAATTTAAACATAGTTGTCTCCTAACCTGAAATTTGAGTTTTGAAAAACCAGAAAAATGTTTTTGGACATCTTTTATTTCCAGCTGTTTTCATCTTCATCTCCTCTCCTGAACTCAAGTTGAGGGTAAAGTTCATTCGTCAAAATTTCTCCTCAACTCACAACAACCTCATCCCACGCCAATATGATTTTTGTCCCCATGAATTGATGCACATAATTCTTGCTGGCAGTGGTAATGTCCTAATAAAAAAAAAATCATGAGATGGCACCGGACTTTACCTTATTTTCTAGCTCAGCAGAGTTTGATCCCTGTCTGATAAGGAAACCATATTATTCCTAGAAACTTTTCACTTTTGTCATAGGTTTGGTTCCCAGGGAGCTGGATATAGATGAAGTTTAGTGTGCAGGATGTTTATTAGGAAGTAATGTCAGGATCCACATCTGTGGAAAGGATTGGAGGGAAGCCTTATGTGCAAATGGACAAGTCTAATGGCAATGCAGCCTGACTTTGTCAACTGGCCGCACAGACAGAGCTGTTCAGCTAAGAAGGCCTCCCCTATTTGTCCCAATTGAATCAAATGGCAAAGCCTATGCATCTCTTGCCTCCATTAATAATTGTGTGCTTGCCACTTGTGGAGGGTGAGACTTTGAAGCAGGTGGCTTTCTGTGGCTGAAGAAAACCTTAAATGTGCTGGCAAAGTTTTCCAAAGAGACAGAGAATGGCATCTGCCATGTATGTTGCCCCTTTCCAAAGAGGAAGCAACAAGGGTAACGTCCTCCAATGGCTCTGTATGCAGATGGGTGGACAGTAATGTCTGTCCCTCCTGTGACCTAAGAAGAACAGAGGGAAGACATGCAGCCAGGCAGTTAGAGGTGACACAGTGTTAGGAGATAAACATCTGTCATAAGCAGTGCTTCTTTGAGTCAGGTGTGACACAAGTCTTGCATCCCTTGCATGGACTCCTTCCCCGTTATCCTGCTGTCCTACCTCATGAAGGTGAGTGGCGGCTGGGTGGTGGGCAGTCCCAGGACGAGGTACACTTTGCCTGCAGTGTTCCCACATGAGTTCCAAGGTAGCCCAGGTGGTCATCCATGAACTTTGTATTTTCCTTATGCTTCTTGTCTTTGCCTTTGAGGAACACGTTTCACTGGACTCTGAGTCCAAACAACTCATGTATCCCTATATCTTCACATTGTCCTTCACTTAAGGGAATCTCTAATATCTAATGCCTTTGTTTTATTTTTACTATCAATATTATAATAATTAACATTGTCGTTATTATCTTCATTGTTGATTTTCAGTTATTTTTATTAATGGAGTCAATATGAATTATTCTTTTGTGGCTACTTACACTAAGATGAAGGTAATTTATTAGTTCAGGAAGAATCTACATTCTGAAGGTGAATAGAAGTTCACACTACAGATGGGCAGACACATGCCCTCCCAATTCCTGATGGACCTCCTAGTGCCTCCTAGACCTGAGGGGTCTCCTGCAATGCTCCAAGATGCCACCAAGGCAGGGATCTGCTTGTGGATGCCTGAGAGCATTCAGGATGAAGTGAGTCTCTGGAAAAATGCACGACTTTCCACATAATCCCCAAAAACCTTACAGGTGAACTGGATGCCACAGAAACAGGAGTGGTCATTGACACAACAAAGTCACCAAAATTGTTTTGAAGTCAATTAGGAAACCCAGAAATCACTCTTGCTGCCATTAAGTGGAAAAACAGGAGCCTGTGAATGGTATCCCTGTCCTGCCTGAGACTCCACAGATATTTCTATGTGGCTTCAGGTACCAGGAATCTCCGTGATTTTCAGAACGGCAGGGACAGCTTATGCCAGCCCATCCCTCTGTAGAATGTGGTCCAGCAGATCAGAGGCATGGAACCATCATGGACTGCACAAAAGCTCAAGGGCAGCTTCCCAGACCTGCCTGTGACTCTAGGTAAGTGCTGAGTCCACGTGGGTGCCGAGGAAGGGTTAATGATGACCTGGAAAGATGGGACAAGCTGACACTACCCCTAAACAATCTGCAGGATTCCAACTTCAGCAGGAAGCCAAGGACTAGCTCATGCCACACTAGTGCACCTTGAAAACCACTGGATGCAATGCCGCTCTGCAGAGAGTTCAACAGAGAAGTGGCTGGGAATTTTGCATTCTAGGCTGCATTTTACAGTGCTTCTGGACACGTGATCAGAAATTTAACATTGGTATATCTAACTCTGACATTTTTCACAAAATGGTTTTTTAAAATGAGGTAATATAGACAAAATATAATGTAACCATATGTATTATATGCCAAAATGTGTTTCACTGGCATCAAGTAGACTCACCTTGAAATATAATCTAGGACAACCTCCATCTTCAGAATATTTTTTTTTCCAGAGTGAAACTCTCCCACCAAAAACCAACAACATCACAGGTTTTTGCCTCCAACAAACCGACAGAAACCCAATATATTTATTCTACCACTGTGAAATGGACTGCGGTGCAACACAGACATGTGAAACCCCACATGTGGCATCGCGGTGAGCCAAATGGGGACTTGTGGTGTAAGCAACGCTCCCCACGTGTTAGCGTGTGTGAGGTTCACTTGGCGGAATTTGACTAGGTGTGTGTTGGTAGAGTGGGGCTGAGGTTCTCTTGCCCCTGTGGATGTTTAAGAAGTCACAGATCGGCCGGGCGCGGTGGCTCAAGCCTGTAATCCCAGCACTTTGGGAGGCCGAGGCGGGCGGATCACGAGGTCAGGAGATCGAGACCCTCCTGGCTAACACGGTGAAACCCCGTCTCTACTAAAAAATACAAAAAACTAGCCGGGCGCAGTGGCGGGCGCCTGTAGTCCCAGCTACTCGGAGGCTGAGGTGGGAGAATGGCGGGAACCCGGGAGGTGGAGCTTGCAGTGAGCAGAGATCGCGCCACTGCACTCCAGCCTGGGCGACACAGCGAGACTCCGTCTCAAAAAAAAAAAAAAAAAAAAGAAGTGACAGGTCCTGCGAAGACCTGCGGTCCCCTCAATCAATTCTGTTTCAGAGACATAATGACTTGGATTGCTAACAAGTCAAGAAATTTTCAAGCTCTTGGAAAATCAGTTACACACAAACACGTAATGACAGTCAAAAGAGAGTACGTCATCTTTTTGAGAATTTTATTCGCTTCAAAACAAATTAAACACACCTGTTTCCAATGGCATTCCAGAGCCCAGTTTTCGAGGCTGAGGAAACACCCCAAGAACGCTTTGTGCAGAACGCTTCACAGTGTCCAAAACACTGCTGTCAGGGCGGAGCACAGCTGAAGGCCTGCACCTCTCAGGGTTCCCTAACTGTTCCCTGATTCTGTCATCTAGAGAGCAAACACACAGTCATTCCCCAGTCTCCTACTGACATCACAGCGGAAGTCTGACTCCCGCGCATCACCGTCACCCAGTTTCTGAGGCAGCGAATCACTGGCACAGAAGTTTCTTGTGGCGGGTTTTCGGAGAGCCCTGCAAACTACAATGTCCCTCACCAGAAGTTGATGAGGCAGAGTCTCTGCATCTGGTCCCTGCCTGGCCTGGGCTCCAACATCCACAGAAGCACCACAGCTGGGGAGCTTGGGAGTCGCCACACACAGTCTGCTCTCTGCTCTGTGCTCCTCAGTCCCACGGACGCCTCCAAGTCATGGGAGCTGGATGCAACGGAGCCCTGGCCACCTGCAGTCTCACTCCAGGTCAGAATCACTGTCCTCTGAGGAGGAGGAAACCTGAAGGTCCTCATAGAAGACACTCAGGGGGACAGGAACACAGGGAGCCTTAGACTTCTCTGAGACATGAGGGCTGTGAGCGAGGAAGGCTCGCCGCTTCTCAGGAGAGGGAAACGAGGGAGCTGTCAGGAGGCTGGAGCTCCACCATCCATTTTCCAGTCTCCGGAAGAGCATTCTGAGAGGCTGGGCCCCATCGTGGCTGGCCGCTGGGTGATGGGACATGGTGCAGGCCTGGGCAGTAGGCAGGCAAGGTCTGCTGTGCGGAGGCTGCCGGTCGCTGCTTAACACCTGGGTGGGTGTCCCCCAGCTCATCTGGGGCGACGGACTTGGTCTGAGTTCGGTTGCAGCTGGCGGAGGTTGGAGAGTCTCTGGGGCCCCCAGCTCACCTCCCTGGATGGCATTTTCGGGCATCTGGAAGGGACCCATTCTCGGTTTCTTGGGGAGGTTCAGGCAAGCCTGAGTCAGAGCCTGGGCAGGTCTCTTGGCTCCTGGCCTGAAACTGAGATTAGAGCCAAGGCCCAAGCTGTGTGTGTCGGCTGGTGAGCAGGGCTGTGAGGTCACCGCAGGACTTTTGTCTTGTGCCTGGGGGGGCGCTGATGACCCGGATCAGGCCATGGGGCTTGGAGGCAGCCTGGGGAACTTCTTGGCAGCCACCCCGAGGGCTGCTGTGTGTCGGATTCAACACGACGAGAGGCTCCGGGCCCTGCTGCCTGACTCCAGGCTGAGGGATGTGGGCCACAGCCCCTATCAGTCGTTCCTTTGGTCAGAGACTTGACGAGGAGCTCAGACTGGCTTTTCTGAGGGTAGACAGTGAAGCCAAGATGGATACCGTGTCAGACATTTTGGTATCTCAGCCATCAGTGAGGGCAGAGTCCACGCGTGGCCTCTTATTGGTTGTGTGGACCGGCATTGGCCTGCTTGCAACCTGAAAGAAAGGAGACCACATACGTTAGAAGTTCCTCAGCATGGAGCCAACATGGAAATCAACCACATCCAAAGACAAGGTGCACACAGCAGGAAATTCTTAATACAGTATTGACAGGCGGTCCTTGGAAGTAGGGCAGATCCTCAATGTGAGTGCTGATCGGGACAAGACCCATGAAAAATGCACTCACGAGCTATGAACTAAGAATATCATTTTTCTAAAGACTGTGTCTTGGGCATTAACTGGATCTAAGCGCCTCCACTCAGCCTTCCATGAAGTGGGACAGACTAATGCCCTTCTGAAGGCAGGTTGGTGGCTCAAGGGTTCCCAGGACGTCTTTTCTGAAAACATACATGTTCCTGGGGTTAGCCTTCTCCACGTTTGGGCCCCCTGAGGAACTAATTTCCTCATGCTGCTAGGAAGATGTTGGCAGCGTTGCCATCATTGCACAGAAAGAAAGCAACAGGAAATATGGCATCTTCAGATGCCTTCACCTGGAATCAAATGGACCTGGAAGGATCATGGAGTCCCTGAGCCCAAGAAGGCAGGGAAGAAGGGTTCCCCAATCCCCTCACACACACGGGAACCTGAAAGGAAATCAACGAGGGTGACCTAGAGGAGAAAAAGACGAGGGGCCCAGGGTGACACTCACCCTCAGATAATCACAAGATTCCATGGATTCTTTACGATATGGCAGCGGCTTCTCCAGAGGTTTCCCGGAAAAGATCAGGAGGAGAGCCTTCCTCTGCGGGTCTTGTTGCCTGCAGAAGAAAAAAAGTTCAGGCCCTGCCCCTCGGTTCTCCCCAGGAGACAGGGAGAACCCTGTCTGGGGCCGAATCCCGTTCTGTGTTTTGTGATACATAAATGGAAATTTTGTGCCATTTCCTCCTCTGCACCTTCCCTCACGTGCCAACCTTCCCATCCTCCCGGTGGCCTTCTAGGCTTCCCAAGTAAGAACCGGCATTTGGATTCCGTTCCTTTTCCCCCTGTCATTGGGAACCTGCACGAAGCTTCCCCACCTGACATCATCCTCCCCCCACTCGATATCAGGAACAAGTCTGTTAATTATTAATTTTATTAAATATAATAAAAATTAATAGTAATCATCGATAATAATCACAATAAGCAGCAGTGATAAGAAAAGCCCACACACTGGCTAGGAATTTTTCAATGCAAGCAGCTGAGATGCTTCTTCATATGCTTCGGTAGGGGCTAATATCAAACTCTTTCTTCCCATTTTCTTTATTCATCAGTGCCTGAACCATGAGGCACCATAGATGTACACCTCATCAGGAGGGTGTATGGGACAGCGGCAAGGGGAGCAGCAACACAAGAAACAAACAAGGCCACTACTTCTGCCTGCATAATAACTATTGTCTTGGAGTGTACAATAATTAATAATGTTCACATGGCTGCCCTAAGCATACAGAGATGGTGACCAGAGTAGATGCAGGGACTACAGAGATACAGCCTGATTCTTGTTAATTAGGACTTAAGTGTTGGCTTATGTGCTGCGCTTTTGTGCATTAATAAGCCAGGGCCTCAAAACTGCCTGCTCAGCACAGGCCAAATGTCATGCTGGGGTGCAATTAAACATTCATGTCTAGGAGATGAGAGCATTTTAGTGTGGGAGTAGATGACAACACCTGAAGACCACACAATGCTGTGCAGACCAAAGGGAAGGCCCATCGTCAGCTCATGGTTCTGACTCAGGTGACTGCTGATGTGTTACGGAACCGTCAGCCAACAGCAGGTAGGTCAAGTTGAGCAGGTGTCCTGCATGAGAGCTGGTCCATTCCATTTGTGTTGCCAATTGTTTCAATAGCATCTCATGCACCCCACTGGTGAGGAAGGAAAGAGCACCCTACATTTACTGGCACCGTTAAACACATAACATCTATTACTAAACAGATAAGCCAGACATCAGTTATTAATTACATATAGGAGGATGGTGTAAGCTCCCACAGGCCCAAACAGGGATTAACTTGGGAGCAGAGAGTGGTATAGCATTTTAAAAAGTGAGGATGCTCCTTTTTTTTTTTGATACAGAACCTCGCTCTGACACCCTTGCTGGAGCGCAGTGGTGTGATCTCGGCACACTGCAAACTCCGTCTCCTGGGTTCACACCATTCTCCTGTCTCAGCCTCTCTAGAAGCTGGGACTACAGGCACCCACCACCACGCATGGCTAATTTTTTGTATTTTTAGTAGAGACGGGGTTTCACCATGTTAGCCAGGATCGTCTCGATCTCCTGACCTCATGAGTCGCCCGCCTTGGCCTCCCTAAGTGCTGGGATTACAGGCGTGATCCACCGTGCCCAGCTGAGGATGTTCCTTTTTTCCTACAGGAGTATGTGAATGGTTTGTCTATTGGCTGGTAGGGAACTGAATCATGTGACACTGACTGGTAAGACTGTAATACTCTAAAATACCATATGTAAACTATCATATCATAATGGTGCAATACTATCTACTACAATACCAAAGGCATCGATGAAAAGCCCAACGCTATCATATGTGACTGAGAGATTGAATGCTTCCTCCCTCAGATTGGTTACAACATATTGTCCTATCACAGTCCTCTCTCCTTCATTCAAAGTGAATGATCCAAATAATAGACAGAAATAATAAAGAATAAAGGGCAACAAATGCAAAGAACTCATGAGATGATACTCTATGGCAAAATTTATGTACTTAGGAATTAATAACAACTCATTATTAGCAAAAAATAAACATCTTTACATCAAGAGTAGTTTTTCCTTTAATAAAGGTGGAATGTGTATAATGAATAAGGGATAATCAAAATTTGCCAAATGAGGCTAGTAAGACAATCCCAACAATTCACAGGTCCATTAATCACAGGACAATACATACAAATGAAACTTACCTGACCGGGCGCAGTGGCTCATGTCTGTAATCTCAGCACGTTGGGAGGCCGAGGTGGGCAAATCATGAGGCCAGGAGTTCAAGACCAGCCTAGCCAGCGTGGTGCAACCCTGTCTCTACTAAAAATATAAAGAATTAGCTGGACGTAGTGGTGGGCACCTGTAGTCCCAGCTACTCAGGAGGCTGAGGCAGGAGAATCACTTAAACCCAGGAGGCGGAGGTTGCAGTGAGCCGAGATTGCACCACTGCACTCCAGCCTGGGCAACAGAGTGAGACTCCATCTCAAAAACAGATAATGATGAAATAAAAAAACTTAAACTTACCTACATATTAGAAAAACATTAAAATTCAACCATGAATCCAGCACATTATCAAATGAATAGACAAAAATTCTACCAACAAACTTAATATCATTATCTATGAAACTCAAGTACTACTGCTTAAAGAGCATTTACAGAACTCTCACCTCAAGGTTTCCCTGCAAAACAAGGTGAAATGCATACTCAAGACTCTTTAAGAATGAACCGCTGATAAAAACAACATACTTGTAACTTGTGTAATATTTCGTACATTTTTTTCAAGCACTGCACCATAATTAATTTGCATCAGGCTTTCCACATTAGAAAAGCTTCACTTATAGAACTTCTTTCCCATGGGAGTTTTCACATGACTTTTCAAGTAAATGTGAAAACTGAAAATATTCTTGCAGTTTCTAAACTATTTAGAGTTTTAATACTGTGTACGTTCTTGTATTTACAAGGTCCAGCCAGCTACAATGTGCATTTTCATATGTCCTTGAGTGGGTATGAGAGAAATGAAACATTCGCACATTCTGGACATTCATAGGGTTTTTCTCAGGAATGAGCTTAGGTCTTCAAATGGAACTAACACAGCTGAAGGTCTTATCACAAACTTAAATTCAAAAGACTTTTCTCCACTCTGAGTCCTCCCAAATCTCCAAAAACAGGAGAATCTGAAGGCTTGACCACATTTCCTACAGAAAAAGAACTAAGACAACTGAAAAGTGCCACCATGCCCAGCTAATTATTTATTTATTTACTTTTTTTTTTTTTTTGAGGTGGAGTCTCACTCTGTTGACCAGGCTGGAGTGCACTGGTGCGATCTTGGCTCACGGCAACCTCCATCTCCCAGGTTCACGCCATTCTCCTGACTCAGCCTCCCGAGTAGCTGGCATGAGCCACCGCGCCTGGCATTATTTTATTTTTTGTAGAGACAGGGTTTCACCATGTTGCCCAGGTTGTTTCACATTGTTTTAATCCAGGCTGGTTATGAACTCCTGGGCTCAAGCAATACACACACTTTGGCCTCCCAAAGTGCTGGGATTATAGGCTGAGTCACTACACCCAGCCTCTATATCATGGCTTCTTTCATGGCGAGTAAAGTGACTGGAACCAGTGTAGGCTTTACCGCATCTCTTACATTCATAGGATTTTTCTCCAGTATGAATTTTTTCATGGAGGTGAAGGGAACTGAGATGACTGAAAGCTTGGTCACATTGTTTACATTCATAGGCTTTCTCTCCAGTATGAGTACTTCTATGGTTACAAAGGGAACTCAAATGACTAAAGGCTTTGCCACATTGTTTACATTCATAGGGTCTCTCTCCAGTATGAATGCTTCCATGGTAACAAAGGGAAATGGAACAGCTGAAGGCTTTATCACATTTGGTACATTTATAGGGTCTTCCTCCAGTGTGAGTCCTTTCATGTGTCTTAAAAGAACAAGAGAATCTGAATATTTTCCCGCATTCCTTACATTCGTAGGGTTTCTCTCCAGTATGAGTTCGTTCATGTATTAGACAAGAACTGGAAACAGTGAATGCTTTACCACATTATTTACATTTATAGGGTTTTTCTCCTGTGTGAGTTCTCTGGTGTCTTTCAACTGAATTGAAAAAAATAAAAAGCTTTCCCACGTATCGTAAATTTTTTTTCTTTTTCTTTTTTTTGAGACGGAGTCTCGCTCTGTCGCCCAGGCTGGAGTGCAGTGGTGCGATCTCCACACACTGCAAGTTCCGCCTCCCGGGTTCACGCCATTCTCCTGCCTCAGCCTCCCGAGTAACTGGGACTACAGGTGCCCGCCACCGCACCTGGCTAATTTTTGTATTTTCAGTAGAGCGGGGTTCCACCGTGTTAGCCAGGGTGGTCTCGATCTCCCGACCTCGTGATCTGCCCGTCTCGGCCTCCCAAAGTGCTGGGATTACAGGCGTGAGCCACCGTGCCTGGCCATATCGTACATTTATAAGCTGGATTTCCATTCTGCATTATCATGTGTCTTCTAACACCTGGAACAGAAACGAAGAATTTCCCACACTGTTCACATTTATATTGCTTCTCTCCCTATGGTTTGTATCTTGAGTGACCTAGGATGCGCCTATTAGGAGGGAATGACGTACAAAGGCTTTTCCACAAATATTGCGTTCACATTGTTTTTATCCAGTAGAAATATTCTCATTCGGATCAAGATCTGGAATTTGGCTGACAACTTGTCCATCATACTGACTACTTTCTTTGCTTTCACACAGTCTGTGTACCATATGATTTCTGTTAAAAAAAAGATAGGCACATTATTATTGATTGATTTAATAATTTTCTACTTATTAATAAGTCTTGGACTTACACTGCTACCAATACCAGGGAAATTTTTTTTTTTTTTTTTTTTTTTTGCCATGACTGAACTATTTGATAGTAAATCGGTTACTACTGAAAACACAGCTACCACCTGCATGGCTTTGACCAAAATGGTAACATTCATATACACAATTTTGTAGTACTATTTTCAAGTAAACTGTTTTCCAAACACTGACTGCTACACTGAAGTACGTTACATTTTGGGTGAAATTTTTCTAAAAAGAAATAAATTTCAAGTGACTCTTATTTGTTTTGATTGCTTGTTTTTAAGTTCATGACATGCTAAGATTCCTTCAGAGGACTTTATTTCCTCTTCTCAGTGCAAATTATCTTATATCTTTCCCAGGTTTTTCAAAGTGATCTTCAATATTCTGGTCTTTCCGTTTGTTTCCTAAAATGCAGACCCACAAAATTATCACGAATTAATACAAACTATAGAAACATTACCAGATTTAATGTTCATTGTACACAGTGCCCATGCCTGATTTCTTCACCAAATCATTCCCTTGCCACATTCCAAATCACAAATAGTACTGATGATACGGAAATACTTCTGTAATTAAGTGAAATGTGTTGTCATTCTCACCTACAGAAGAGAGGTTCCTGCAGATTTCCTGCATCACTTCTATGCAGAGATTCTTCTGAGAAGAATCTAGCCAAGTCCGTTCCTCCTGGGTAAAGTTCACAGCCACATACTCAAAAGTCATGGAGTCCTAGAACATTCCAAACATGTGGATAGAAGGATGGGTGAGACTGACAGCACTGGGAATTTATACCCAATTCATAAGCTGTTTACATGCTTCTAAAATTTCCAAGCATTTATTCTATGACTTGATTGTCACAACTCTTACTCTGTTCACACATACTCCTTCCCACACAGCAGTATTAATGCTAGAATTGAACTATTCAAAAAGGCAACAGCAAAGTAGAAACACCTATCTCATTAGAGAATCCAGGGAGTAAGATGTGCTGCTAGGAGTTACCTTTTAACTTCACTTTGTACATTTCTAGTATCTGCCATAATAAAGTCCTACCTGATGTTCATAAGTGAGTTAATATTATCAGTCCTGAGACTACTTATTCTTAAAAATGCCTGCTCGCAAAGTTCCATCTTTGTTTGTATTAGTAACTTACATTTTGAAAGGGATTCCACCAACCCAAGTAATAAGAATGACTCACTGCATCTAAATGGCTTATGCAATATATTTGCCAAAACTTTTTCTGCTGAAGGTCTATTATTTTGTGTCACTGCAGTGGCGCTTAGGGAACCAGCCACCAAAACACAGTCTGAACACTAAGTGTTCAATGAGTTTCCCTGGTAGACAATATTTTACATGTGCTGTCACTTGTTAACTGGGGCGTTGAGCCCATTCCATGTGATTACACCAAGAGACAATAGGCTTATTAAATTTAACTGAGAAGTAAATAAAACCAATAATTGATATTTGACAATACTAATACAATAATTTTTAAAATTTCTATTGCGCAATGTCAAGGCAGAAAGGAATAAGAGGAAATATGACACGTTTTTTAAAATGACATTAATGTCACCACTTCCAGATGCTAATCCTATGAAATCACGTAAATTCCCAAATCAGGTTGTTTTAGGCAAGAAAAACTACTTTTTCATATGAAGTAAAAATGACAAATGTCTAATGCGTTTTCGTCATCTAAAAAAGAGTGATGGCTTGTCTAACATACTTCTAAGATTTTCAAATGAAAATATTCAGGACAGCAAAGTACTAGCAGAGAGATGAGCAAGCAGATCACGGAAAAAAAGTCTTAATGACCCAGCATTTATATGGAAAGTTGATGAATGATAGAGTAGGCACTGTAGAATAGAAAAAGAAATCACATGAACTTTAAAATATGAGGCAAACCAGGCTGGCATCTACTTGAGAAAATGCATTGCATTCTTCTCTATTCCATGAACCATAATCAACTTATCATATATCAAATATGAAAGATAAAACTAGAACACTTTCAGAAGTCACATGAAGATTCTTTTTTTTTTTATGAAGGATTAGGCAGAATTTTTTTTAGGTAAGAAAAAAGTGATAAAGGAACAGACAAACTCAAACATATTAAAATTTATGGAATAAAAAGAAAATAGAATGGGCCGGGCATGGTGGCTCATGCCTGTAATCCCAGCACCTTGGGAGGCTGAGGCGGGCGATCACCTGACATCAGGAGGTTGAGACCAGCCTGGACAACGTGGCAAAACCCCGTCTTTTTGTTGTTTGTTTGTTTGTTTTTTGAGACAGAGTCTCGCATTGTCACTTGGGCTGGGGTGCAGTGGCAAGATCTTGGCTCACTGCAACCTCCACCTCCCGGGTTCAAGCAATTCTCTTGCCTCAGCCTCCCGAGTAGCTGGGATAACAGGTGTCTGCCACCAGGCACAGCTAAATTTTTTGTATTTTTAGTAGAGACAGGGTTTCACCATGTTGGCCAGGCTGGTCTGGAACTTCTGACATCGTGATCTGCCCACCTTGGCCTCCCAAAGTGCTGGGATTACAGGCATGAGCCACCGTGCCAGGCCTAAAACCCCATGTTTACTAAAAATACAAAAATTAGCTGGGTGTGGTGGTGGGTTAGTACTCAGGAGGCTGACACAGGAGAATCACTTGAACCCGGGAGGTGGAGGTTGCAATAAGTAGAGATGGCTCCACTGCACTCCAGCCGGGCTACAAAGCAAGACAGCGTCTCCAAAAAAACAAACAACAACAACAAAAAACCCTCAGATATCCAGATAAGAGGATACAGATGTGTCCACTGTCATAAATTCTTCACCATGCTACAAGTGGGAAACTGACATTTTGGTGAATCTTTGTAAATGATCAATTTATCTATCACACTTTTATTTCACCAGTAGCATTGACAAAGCTAAGTCCTACAATTCCATTTGAAATTATCCTTAAAAAGAACAGACCTTTAAAACTTACTACACTCACTCTGGGGAAGAAATAAATACGAATTTGCAGCAAATAAAATACATCATTTTACCTTGCCTCTTTGGAAATAGTATTTTTATCTTTCAAGCTGTACTGACAAAAATGTATCTTACAGTCAATGAAAACCTGAAACTCAAATAAGTGGACAAGCGTTTTCAAGGTAACGAACTCAGGGAGAGGTAGTGCTGACTCCAACACAGACCTTTCTAAGTGTCACGGCAGGCCATTCTATCCCTCAGGACACCCATCCCTGAGTAAAGCACTCAGTGACCACCTAGGAGGCACTAGCACTGCTATTTGTCCTCCTGTGTGCCTTAAGTGCATTTTAATATTCAGGTTCTTGCACATCCTCTCTGGGGTGGGTTTTCCTTGTCCTTTGGGACAGTTTTTCTCTCTTCACAAGTCTGAGACAATCTAGAGAGCAGAAATCATTTCTGCCTTTTCCTCTCAATATCAGCATCCCATTGGCAGACCATCAATGTGTCTCCGAGGAATAAAAACTCCAGCTGGAGGAACAGTTTTAATGACCTAAGTTTAATGACATTATGTTGTATTGTCCATTTATTTTAATGTCCTAAAATTTTAATGACCCTAAGGGGTCACCATTTTAGATGAAATTATACCAGGAGATTCCTCTAAGGCCAAGAGCATCCAGCTGCTCCCCTGAGAGACTCTACCCCCTACCTCACGCTGTCCTTGGGGATGAGATGATGCCGGGGCTGATACTCACTAGACCCTCCAATAGACATGGCCACTGTGAGTATCCCGGGTCATCCCCAGACAGTTCTAAAATGCCAGGACTAGAAAAAGACAGGAGGGTGGCCGAGGACAAAACACCCTGTAAAGTTTTCACGGGGGGACCTCAACCTAAAGACATTTTGGTAATATGCACACTTAGGAAAGGTGAAAAGAAGAGAGGCACAAAGATTTTTTTTTACAGTAGAGTGTCAGATGATGTATTCTCCACTTTCCTCTCATGTGAAATGTTTGGAAACAGAAAAATATTATGGCCAAGGTGGCTCACGCCTGTATTCTCAGCGCTTTAGGAGGCCGAGGCGGGCAATCAATTAAGGTCAGGAGTTCGAAACCAATCAACCAACATGCCAAAATCCTGTCTCTACTAAAAATACAAAAATTAGCTGGATATGGTGGTGGGCGCCTATAAGCCCAGCTACTTGGGAGGCTGAGACAGGAGAATCGCTTGAACCCAGGAGTCAGAGGTTACAGTGAGCTGAGACTGTGCCATTACACTCCAGTCTGGCGACAGGGCGAGACTCCGTCTCAAAATATATATATATATATATATATATATATGTATATATATAATACACATCTAAAAGTATTACATGTAGATAGTACTTGAAGTCATGGGACTGACTGTAGGTAGAAACAAGAGAAGGCAAGGAAAATTTTTATATTTATATTTATATATAATTATATAAAATTAATATACATAATTATAATATATAGATATATAGGCTGGGCACAGTGGCTTACGCCTGTTATCCCAGCAATTTGGGAGGCTGAGGTTGGCACATCACCAGAGGTTGGGAGTTCGAGACTAGCCTGACCAACATGGAGAAACCCCCATCTCTACTAAAAATACAAAATTAAGCAGACGTGGTGGTGCGTGCCTGTAATCCCAGCTACTCAGGAGACTAAGGCAGGAAAATCTCTTGAACCCAGGTGGTGGTTGCGGTGAGCCCAGATCGTATCATTGCACTCCAGCCTGGGCGACAAGGGTTAAACTCCGTCTCAAAATAAATAAATAAATAAAACAAAAAAATATATATTTATTTCTAAATATATAATTATAATACATAGATGTATATATAAATACACATTTATTACGAATTTATTAATATATACAATATGTTTATTTCTGAGACAGGGTCTGGCTCTGTCACCCAGGCTGGAGTGTCGTGGCATTATCATAGCTCATTGGAGCCTTGAACAGATGGCTCAAGCCATCCTCCCACCTCAGCCTCCTGAGTGGCTAGGAATGCATGCCCACACCACCATGCCTAGCTAATTTTAAAATTTTTTGTAGAGACAGGGTCTTCCTTTTTTGCCTAAGCTGGCCTTGAACTCCTGGGCTCAAGTGATCTTCCTGCCTCAGGCTTCCAATGTGTTAGACGTGGGCCACTGCATCTGGTTTAATGCGTTTTTTAATTTGCGCGTTTATATTATTTAATATTTTTAAGTACTGAATGTGTTGAACAACCAACGTGCAGAATTCCTGAACAATAGGCGGTCAACTCTTATGTCCTGGTTCAAATTGCCCCAGCACACCACGGCTAGAAACCTTTCAGCCAACTTCCACTTCTGTCTCCCGGGGCAGGACAATGTCACTTGGCCAATCCCCACTAAGAGGGACTCTGGAAAGGCAAGAAATTATTCTGTTCTCAATAATGGAATGTGACCAGGGAGAAGGCAGCTGGGAGGATCAGCTGGGCCCTCCAACCAGCAGCGTCCACCATCGACCAACTGCCCTAGAGCTACGCCGTGCTGGGCATTTGGGGCACTGTTATGAGCAAGAGTGTCCATTTTTTCTTCTCATGGGACCTTCATGCTAGTGGCAAGAGACAATTTTTTTTTTTTTTTTGGAGACAGAGTTTTGTTCTTGTCACTCAGGCTGGAGTTCAATGCTGTAATCTCGGCTCACTGCAACCTCTACCTCCTGGATTCAAGCAATTCTCCTGCCTCAGTGTTCCGAGTAGCTGGGATTACAGGTATGCACCACCACGTCTAGCTGATTTTTGTATTTTTAGTAGAGATGGGGCTTCACCATGTTGGCCAGGCTGGTCTGGAACTCCTGAGCCACTGCACCCAGCCAAAGGGGAGATTTTAAATCAATAAGTATAATTGTGATGAATGCCGCTGGAAAGAAGAATGTGTGTGATGGGGAGGGGACCTAAGTTATTGTCTCATATTTTAACACTTTCATAGGCAATAACTAAAAACTTAGAAGCTTGAAACAACACACACCTTTAAGCCAATTTTGGCAAGCTAGGAGTTGGGCACATTTTAGTGGGTCCTGTGCTTGGGATCGCACACTAAGCAGCTGGGCTGCATCCTCATCTGAGGCTCAACCAGGGCAGAATCCATTTCCAGGTCTGCTGAGGTTATTGGCAGAATTCATTTCCTCAGACCTGCTTGGCAAGGGTCCAGCTTTTTGCTTCCTTGCCTACGGGGCCCCTCCAAAGGTCCTTTCTCAGCACAGCATCTCCCTCCTGCAGCACCTGCAGGCAAAACCTCTCTCTCCAGTGTGCAAAGGTGATGCACTCTGACAGTGACATCCCATTGCTTTTGCCAGGCTCCATGGGTTAAAAGACAGTCACCGGTTTTGCTCGTACCCAAGGTCAGGAAGACTACACAAGGGCATAGGTCATTGGGGGGTCAGTCACTTTAGGATGTGGCTACCACAACTGAATTTGGTGAGAGTTTAAGGGTTGGTAGGAGCTGGCCAGGTACAGGGGTGAGGGTGTTTCAGGCAGGGGTGAGGGCATGGAGGGGGATGCAAAGGCCTGCACCCTAGAATGTCCTTTCACTCCCTGAGGTTTTGTTCTCCTGATCCCTGAGTACATCCCAGAACACGGTGGGGCCTTAGCAGGGGAGAGGTAGGGAAGCATGTGTTGTTCATCCGGGGACCTTGTTAGGCAAATCAGATTAGGGGCCAGGCTTTCAGTGGTGGGTGCGAGTGTGGGAGTGATGACTGTGTAGGTGTGTGTGGGAAGAGCGATGTTTTGGCCCGCGGAAAATTTCAGATGCTTCCCTGTGTCCAGCTGGGGCTTTGGGAAAGGTCAGGGCTGGGCATCTGACTGGGATGGATGTCTCTGGCAGGCAGCAGAGCATGTGGATGGTTTGTGGAGCCGAAAAGGGCATGAGATTTCCTGTGGCAGTGCCCACTGCAAATGGAAGGGCATTTGGCCTCAGCCCAGACATATACAAGTTGGGCAGAGAAGGGGGTGGGTCCCCGGTACCCACAGAGGAGCAGCTATGGAGGTACAGGGAAACCAAGGGTGTGGGGGCACATGATGCAGGAAGCTCAAATAAGATGAGGAAAGAGGTTTTAAGGACGATCAGGGCTGTGGACAGTGGTTCATGCCCATAATCCCAACACTTTGGGAGGCTGAGACGAGAGGATAGCTTGAGGCCAGGAGTTTGAGACCAGCCTGGGCAACATAGGGAGACCCCATTTCTATAAATAAATGCATTAGTACTTGGCATTTCAGGCGGGGAACAGCAAACACATGAAAGCTCTGAGGCAGGAAAGGGAAGTGATTAGTGCTCGCTCCTGGTTCCTTTATCAGACCTTAAAGAGATGCAGAGACATTTCAGGTACTCCTTGGCCGAGCTCCTTCAGGGAAGGCCTAAGTTCGCTTCTACTTCCCATCTATTACTTTTTTTTTTTGGAGACAGAGTCTCACTCTTTCGCCCAGGCTGGAGTGCATGCAATGGCAGGATCTCGGCTCACTGTAACCTCCACCTTCCTGGTTCAAACGATTCTCCTGCCTCAGCCTTCCTAGTAGCTGGGACCACAGGTACACACCATCACGATCGGCTAAGTTTTTGTATTCTTAGTAGAGACGGGGTTTCATCTTGTTGACCAGGCTGGTTTCGAACTCCTGGCCTCAAGTGATCCACCTGCCTCGGCCCCACAAAGTGCTGGGATTACAGGGGCAAGTCAACGCGCCCGGCCCTACTTCACTCCTAACGCCCACCATACGTGCTTCCAAATGTTTGCTGAATGACAAGGTGAACGAGTGAATGAGACTACGTGACTTCGGGCAGCAGGCAATCCTATTCCTTGGACCTCAGTTTCCCTTTTTGGAAAGCAAGCCTGTCTCTCGCTCTCTGCCCTAAAAGCCTGAGTTCTGGGCTTGAGATGAGCGCGTCCTGTAGAGCAGACTCCAGGTGGACGTTGATCTGGGTCTTCTAGGAGGCCAGGATAAGGCCAGCTCTCGGATCCGGTCCTCCCGCGGAACCCCCTACACCCAGTCCCAGCGCCGCCCCGCCCAACCTCCCTTTGTTTTCCCCCAAGCCCCGCCCCTCCGCACCGCTCGTTCCCCATTGGCCGGGGAGCGGGCCCTGAGCGCCCGGCTCCGCTGGGGGCGGGGCGGCGGGCTGCCGGTGGAGTCGTGTGCACCTGCCCGGTGTGTGTTCCGGCCGCAGCCCCGAGTCAGCTGCAGCTCATTTATCGGAGCCGGATCCTGAGCGGGGAACACGGGCTGAAGCGGCGGCGGCGGCGCCCACGCCCCGGGGCTCCATTGTTGAGTCTGCCCCGGCTCTGTCGGCTGCTCAGCTGCGCTCCAGTCGGCCCAGGCGCCGCGGCGAGGAGCGAGCGCTGCCAGGCGGCGGCCTGAGGTGAGATGGCTCGACGGGTGACGGGGTCTCTGCCCCGGGCATGGCGGCTACGAGCTGGGCCCCGCAGGGTCCGGGGTCAGGATCCGGGGTCCGTGCGCCTGGGCTTTGTCTCGGCCTCGGGTGGCCCCGGGGGCTCCGCACCTGCTGCCATACCGCTTGGGCCCGCGCGGGGTCCTGGTCGCCCTGCGGGTGGGGGCCGGTCCCCACTGCTCCCCGGCTCCTCCCGTCTGCCGCGGAGGGGACTGCATGGACCCGGGCGCTGGCTTCTGCCCGGTCCCCCCGCGGCGTGGTTGGTCCCCGCGTGCGGCAGAGGGGGCCCTGCGAGGACTCACTCGTGGGGCGGGGACCGCGTCACCGCGAGGGGGAGACTCCGCCGCCCTCCCTGGCAGTGAGACTGCTTCGCCAGACTCACCGAGGGGACTGCGCGGACCCTCATACTAGGGGGTCCGTGACTCTGGGTGGGGGCTCTTTCCCGGCCCCACATAACGGCTGAGTGTTTTGTCACCTATCTAGGTGGCTGAGTGGACCCGCGCGCGTGGGTCCTGGTCGTCCTGCTAGTGGGGCTGTGCGCCGCCCCGTGGCTCCTCTGGGTCGACCCCGCCAGAGAAGCGCGTGTAGTGGGGGTCCGTGTGCGGGGGAAGTGGTTGGTGGGGGCGCACTGCCCCGGCCCCGTGATTTATCCTCTCACATCCCCAGCAGGAGGAAGCGAGAGGTGCGGGCCTACAGCTGTCGCGCAGCTGCGGCACCGACCTCTGCCCTGGCCGACGGGTCCCGGGGGGCGAGGGGCTGTCAAGGCGCATCCCACCGCTGCGCTTCCTGCTCTGGCCCCGGGCTGGGCTCTGATTGGAGGGAGCAGGGCCCTTCTGTCCGGCGCTTCTTGATTTCTTCCGTTAGTAATGGGAAGAAAAAAAAAATCTGAAAGGCAGACTGAACTTTGTAGCTCTCAGCCTGGAGAGTGGAAGAAACTCTCCCAAGAATTTGGCGGACTGAAAAGTGCTTTTCAAGCAGGAGCATCCACACCCACGGAATGAGGCCAAGGCAGTTACAGTTAGAGGTCAGATTTATGAGGGGAGAGCAACGGTGAGGTCCTTGGGTGGGGAGACTCCGACCTCAGCTTGATGGGAAGACCTGATGCTGCCCCTCAGACGCTGTATTTCTCAACCACCAAAGAAAGTGGAATCACTCCTTAGTGAATGCTTTCATCAAACTTTTGAAACACCTGTAATGTCCCAGGAAGCAAAATCGAACTGGACAGTTTTCCCCTTTTAAGAGTGTTAAACGTGCCGGAGACAAACAGCAGAAGGCTCAAGGAGTCCAAATACTCCACCTGAAGTTCTTTCTGAACAAGAGATGGTGTATAAGTGACAGGCATACGAGACAAAACTGAACTAATCACCGCAGCTGTGGTTCCTAGCCCTGTAGCTGTCATGCAGGCCCTTTTACCTTCTCTGCCCTCTGCTATCCCAGACCCCAAAGCTACCGCGCACCTCCAGTCAGCAGCTCCTGCCGACCCATTGCTGTGAACTCTGTTTTGGTGGCTCCCTTCTCTCTGAAGTTTTGCTTGTTCTCCTGAAGTCCTGGTCTTTAAGAGCTTATGATCTGCAGGGACAGATTGGCTTTGGGCAGTACATAGTTAACTGTAGCACAGCTTGAAAAATGCTCTGATAGAGGTGGGCAGGCAGTTTGTACATGCAGGTAGGTGCGAGGTCCTTTTTCAATACCATGAAACCAAGTATTCATGCTGTTTTTAAATCTGCAATTCTTTGACTCTCCAGAGGGTTTTTAGATTAATTTTTTTTTCTGTTACTTCCTAGTGTTTGTTGCATAGTTCAGAGTACTTGATGAAAACTTACCAGGTCGGCCAGGCACGGTGGCTCACGCCTGTAATCCCAGGACTTTGGGAGGTCTAGGCAGGCGGATCACTTGAGGTCAGAAGTTCGAGACCAACCTGGCCAACATGGTGAAACCCTGTCTCTACTAAAAATACAAAAATTAGTTGGGCGTGGTAGTGGGCGCCTGTAATCGCAGCTACTCAGGAGGCTGAGGCAGGAGAATAGCTTGAACTCAGGAGGCGGAGGTTGCAGTGAGTCGAAATGGCTCCACTACACTCCAGCCTTGGCCATAGAGTGAGACTTCGTCTCAAAACAAAAACAAAAACAAAAACAATGTACTGGGTCTACCTCCGGCTCTGGAATTTTCCTGGAAGACCTTCTCTTCTGGGCTTCATTTTTCTCACTTTTGAGGATCGTAAACTACATAATTTCCAAGAATCTTTGCCCTACACCTTTAATTCTTTCAAGCAAATAGAGAAAAATTCTCTTCCCGGCAATGGTGTAAATAATGGAGGCTTTTGAAAATGTGGATTCTAAAGTGGAAGTTCTTTTTCTTCTTCCTCTTTGTTTCCTTTTAAACGAGTTTAGTTACATGAGTATATACTATAACTCAGAGTTAAGGAAAAGTATCTATGATGAAACCTTAAGCAGCTTTTTGGCAATATCTTGCATATTCTTCACGATTGTGTTTTATGTGTAGCATTTTCACTATATCCAGTTGGTTTGTTTTTTTCTCATTAATGGAGTTGTTGAGCTCAGAACTTCTGAAGAGCATTTTGTTGATCTTTTAAGTGTCATGTGAAATATGTTCCAATTTAACATTTTATTTTGTTGAGTAAAATGGGAGTAAATGGAAATTTGAGAGTGCCTTGAGTAGATGTACTTGGCTTTGTGTAATGGCTTGAAGCATAGTTTAAAATTACCACTTGTGGCTGGGTGTGGTGGCTCACACCTGTAATCCCAACACTTTGGGCGGGCACGGCAGGCAGATCACGAGGTTAGAAGATGGAGACCATCCTGGCTAACACGGTGAAACCCCGTCTCCACTAAAAATACAAAAAATTAGCTGAGTGTGGTGGCACATGCCTGTAGTCCCAGCTACTCAGGAGGGTGAGGCAGGAGAATCACTTGAACCCGGGAGGTGGAGGTTGCAGTGAGTCGAGATTGCACCACTGCACTCCAGTCTGGGCGACAGAGTGAGACTCCATCTCAAAAAAAAAAACAAAACAAAAAATACCACTTGTAAAAAATTGCATCACATGTTGAATGACCTATAAAGGAGCTACAATTCTAAGGAATATGGTAATTAATTCTTTAAAATAGTCAGGCCGGGTGCTGTGGTTTACACCTGTAATGCCAGCGCTTTGGGAGGCTGAGGTGCGAGGATCACTTGAACTCAAGATTAGAAGCTACAGTGAGCTATAATCATGCCACTGCACTCCAGTCTGTGTGATGGAGTAAAACCCTTTCTCTAAAAAATAAAAAGGTAAATAAATAATTTAAAAATAAAATACTAAGCTCCTTTCCAATTTATCTGTTTGGTAAGGTGGAAATTTGATGTGCTTGAGTTTCTTAAAGCCATGTGTCTCTGTAGAAAGGAGACACAATTTTCTCTGCTATTCTTAGTTATTTGGATGATTATAGGGATTAAAAATAGCCATTTGGTCAAGTCTTGAGCTACTGAATAACAATTTTTGCTTCACTCAGTAGAATTTTGCCTTTCTTTTGATTTGCATTCTTATCTTAATTTAGGAAAAGGTATTTGTTATATGCCCCATGTACTTTATTCTTTTGGGGAATCTGATCTTAGGAGAGGGCTTCAAAACGCGACCAGATTTTCTTTATGGTTTTCTAGATTTTATTAATGTCTTAATAAAACTTAGCTAGTTAATGCTGCTTGCATGTCGAGGTATTTTTCATTTAGAGTAGGCTTGATTTTTATATGAATTAAATTAAAGGAAGTCTCTCACGGAAGGGGACACATGGGTAAGGAGAAGACAGAGGGTATATATATACACACATATATATATATGTATTTTTTTTTTGGAGGCAGAGTTTTGCTCTGTTGCCTAGGCTGGAGTGCAGTGGCAGGATCTCCGCTCACTGCAAGCTCCGCCTCCTGGGTTCCCTCCATTCTCCTACCTCAGCCTCCCAAGCAGCTGGGACCGTAGGCACCTGCCACTACGCCCGGCTAATTTTTTGTATTTTTAGTAGAAACAGGATTTCACTGTGCTAGCCAGGATGGTTTCCATCTCCTGACTTCGTGATCTGCCCACCTCAGCCTTCCAGAGTGCTGGGATTACATGTGTGAGCCACTGTGCCTGGCCAACAGAGGATATATTTTTGAGCTCTACATTTCAGAGTTCTTTTCTCTAGCCCTGGCCTGGGTCCCAAACAGGGAACTTAATTCACTCTATCACTAAAGTATACTCTTGCTTTGATGCCATTGGTATGTTGTCCTAGAGATTTGCTGTGGCTGCTAGGAGTGTTTCATAGTTAAGAACTGATGCAACCTCTCTTTTGTCAGTTTATGAGTCTATAAACCATCTTGTTTCCTTTAGTATTATCTCCCTGGAACTGGCAGGTCAGAGATGAAGTTTTCTTAGATTCTAAGTCTCAGTCTTTGCTATCTACCTTTGTCTGTCTCCCATGTCACCTGCTGTTTTTTTTTTTTTCTCCCTGTTTTTCATTTTAATGTTTTTATTGGGTAAGTGTCTATTATTGCAGGCTACCTCAAAACATTTTTGGATATTGACAGGATATAAGTATGAATACTATGGAAAAGATAACTTATTCTAGTTCTTTTGAGCAGAGGATTTGGTTTTGCTATGTGGCCCTATTAAAGCTTTTGTTAAGTCCAAGTACTTTCTGAACTTCAGTTCCCTTACCTGTAAAGTGGAGTTAGTTGTTAGTAATACCTGTTCTGCCTAACTCAGGAGATTCTTTTGAGGATCAAATGAAATCACGAATGTAATGGAATTTTGTAAATTTTAAATGAAATATTGTATTACCTAAGATTTTTTTTTTTAATGCCACGTTAAGAATGGAATGAATCTGGGTTTTCCTTTGAAATCCCAAATGTTTAATGTACAGAGAAGTTTTAATGTGTCTGTTGGGGAGCTTCATTAGGATTGTTTTCTATCTTTAATTGGCCAGTATTGTTTTATATTTTAGCATTTTTGGGGACCATCAAAATTTGTGTTTCAGTTATCATTAATATTTTACAAAGTTATTGAATGTGCATGATTTAATCTTTAACAATCTCTTCAATTATTTACATTCCCATGTAAAAAATGAAGTAATGAACGTCCGTCCACGTAAATAACATTCCCATGCTTTAATGAAGCATAATTTCTTGACATTACAGTTTCTAAGTGCCCTGTCTTGAGGTTGGGAAAGCTAAAGGGCAGTTAAAGGGCAGTCAGAGGTCAAGGTCAGCAAAGCATCACCTTTGACATTTGAAATCCAGCAGCAGGTATCACAGTGAACTCCATTCCAGCATCCAGGAAGTTTCTCTGCCCTGCTTCTCCTCCAGCCACCTCAGAATCTGTGTCTGCAGTGTTGGTCCTGCTTTCCTGTCTCTCCTCTGCCTTTTCTTTCTCTTCACCAACTTCTACCCAGTGCCTCTGATGTCCCAGACAGTGGCAGTGGGAGTACAAACGCTAATAAACCCGGCCCTGGTCCTCAAATAATTTATATTTTCTGTGCAGATATTAAGTTACACTGTCATATATAGTGTTGACAAACATTGATACAGATTTCCGGTGAAGTGCAGAAGCACCGTCGTAGAAGCAGAGATGCAGAGGCAGCACTGGTGACTCACACATGGAGAGCTGGAGTTCTTGGTCTAGTGGGATAAACTGACCTGGACATCATTTCAGTGCAGCGGAGTGAGTGCTGGGATGGGCTCCCTCGGGGCATCTGGAGCTGGGTTTGTCTGGTGTTTAATCTCCTGCCTGGTACTTAGAGTTTATCAGTAAGATGAGCATTGGGAGGTTTCTAAGTGAAAGGAAAGGCAATCACTTACCTGAAACCTAAAAATTTGTAGGTGTTCTGGGCCATTTGTAATTCACTGAATCTGTTTTGTCAGAGCAAGTCTATCATCTCTTTTGGATGGAGTGTGGCCAGGCCTGCCTTGCGATGTAAGGAAATCGGGAAACGCTTGTCAGGTGACAACACCATGCCAGACACTCTTCTAGGGGTTTCCACATAAATCACTGTATTCATTTCTGTTGCTGCTTTACCACATTTCCACATATTTCGTGGCTTAAAACAATTGAAATTGTATCATCTCACGGTTCTGTGGGGCAGAAATCTGACGTGGGTGTCACTGGGCAAAAATCACCATGTGGTCTGGGCTGCGTTCCTCATTGGAGAATTGCTTCCAAGCGCTTTTGGCCAAATCTAGTTCCTTGTGGTTGCAGGACTGAGGTGTCTGTTCCCTTGCTGGCCATCTGTTGGGGACTGCCCTCAGCTCCTGAGGCCTCTATCTGGTCTTTGCACATGGTCCCATCAGCTCAGGACTAGCTAGGCCAGGGACCTGGTCAGGCTCTCCAGTTCCCCTGTGTGCATTTATCTTCTTCCACTCGGAGGAAGTTCTATGCCCTATTTTAAAATATTTTTTTGAGATGGAGTCTCGCACTGTTGGCCAGGCTGGAGTGCAGTGGCATGATCTCAGCTCGCTGCAACCTCTACCTCCTGGGTTCAAATGATTCTCCTGCTTCAGCCTCCTGAGTAGCTGAGACTACAGGTGCCCGCCACGATGCCCGACTAATTTTTGTATTTTTAGTAGAGATGGGGTTTCACCATTTTAGCCAGGGTGGTCTCCATCTCTTGATCTTGTGATCCACCTGCCTTAGCCTCTCAAAGTGCAGAGATTACAGGCGTGATCCACCTCGCCTGACCAGTTCTATGCTCTTAGAGGCTCATGGGATTAGATTGGACCTCCCTGGATAGCCCAGGATACTTCTAAGGCCTGTGGCAAAGCCCTTTTGCTGCGTGACATAGTCACAGGTCTCGTGGGTTGGAATCTCCCACCACAGTTACCGATCTACTTACTACAGCAGCCTGGGAGGTGCTTGTCATTGCCTCTGGTTAACAGGTACCTTTTTTTTTTTTTTTTTTGCAAATTGGCAGGAACATGAAGATCCTTTTTTTTTTTTTTTTTTGAGATGGAGTCTCATTCTGTTGCCTGGGCTGGAGTGCAGTGGTGCGATCTTGGCTCACCACAACTTCCACCTCCCGGGTTCAAGCAGTTCTCCTGCCTCAGGCTCCTGAGTAGCTGGGACTTCAGGCACGTGCCACCAAGCCCGGCTAATTTTTGTATTTTTAGTACAGACGAGGTTTCAGTATGTTGACCAGACTGGTCACAAACTCCTGACCTCGTGATCCACCCACCTTGGCCTCCCAAAGTGATAGGATTACAGGCATGAGCCACCACACCCAGCCATGAAGATCCTTCTTAAATGAAAAAAGCGTTCCTCTGACTTGATGTGAGGCTGTTGGTGAGACTGATAGCAGTGGAGACAGGTCCGTCAGAAATGGAGCTAAACTTTGTGTTTTGGAGTATTTTGATGGCCTGCCCTGATTATGTAAGTTTTGCTAAGAAGTCATTAGAGTAATTCCTCTACTGGAAGAAACACCCATATGGGGAATTTGGGACCTTGCCTTTTCAAGTTGTACACAAAGGACTCTCCATGGGTGAAAAGTACATGATTCTAGGTCCATTTCTAGAATGGAAACAGCTGCATCAACCCAACAGCGATTCACATTCCTGAGTTTGAGAGAATCCGATAGTTTCAAGGCTGAAGCCAAAAGCCTAATAAACAATGTTTGTACCTTTTTTCATAGTTAGGAATTAGGTGCATCCTGTGGTCAAGAAAATAACTGATGGTGGTCATTTTGTCATGTGGGTGTTTTTTATTTTCTTAACGAAGTTTTTATTTTCCTTTGCAATGAATGACAAGCTCTGACTTGAAATACATTTCCTTTAATAAATCAGAATCTAGGGCCAGGTGCGGTGGCTCACACCTGTAATCCCAGACTTTGGGAGGCCGAGGAGGGCAGACCACGAGGTCAGGAGATTGAGACCATCCTGGCTACGGTGAAACCCTGTCTCTACTAAAAATACAAAAAATAAGCCGGGCATGGTGGCGGGCACTTGTAGTCCCAGCTACTGGGGATGCTGAGGCAAGAGAATGGCGTGAACCTAGGAGGCAGAGCTTGCAGTGAGCAGAGATCATGCCACTGTATTCCAGCCTGAACGACAAAACGAGACTCTGTCTCAAAAAAGAAAAAAGAAAAAAAAAAAAGAAACCAGAATCTATAATCCTAAGGTTTTTAACCTGGCTTTCAGAACTTTATGAAGTCCCCAAAATCCTGTGCAACAATTTTGTGTATATGCATCCATGTGTGTTTATGGGGAGATGATTTATAGCTCTCCATACTTTTTCAAAGTGGTTGGATTCCGAAAAATTTTAGAATACACCACTTGGGCCTGGTGTGGTGGCTCACACCTGTAATCCCAGCACTTAGGGAGGCTGAGGCAGTAGGATCCACTGAGGTCAGGAGCTTAAGACCAGCAACATAGCGAGACCTCCACCTCTACCAAAAAAAAAATGCTGGGCGTGGTGGTGCACACCTGTGGTTCTAGCTGCTCGGGAGGTTGATCACCTGATCCCAATAATTTGAGGCTGTAGTAAGTTAGAATTGCACCACGGCACTCCAGCCCAGGCAACAGAGCAAGACCCTCTCTCAAACAGAAACAAAAACAAAAAACCATATCACTTAATATACTATTGTTGTTAGTCAAGTATCAGATTTTGTTTAAAAACTAAATACTCTGTTTTTTTTTTTTTTTTTTTTGAGACGGAGTCTCGCTCTGTCACCCAGGCTGGAGTGCAGTGGCATGGTCTCAGCTCACTGCAAGCTCCGCCTCCTGGGTTCACACCATTCTCCTGCCTCAACCTCCTGAGTGGCTGGGACTACAGGCGCCCGCCACCACGCCTGGCTAATATTTTGTATTTTTAGTAGAGACCGGGTTTCACCGTGTTAGCCAGGATGGTCTCAATCTCCTGACCTCGTGATCCACCCACCTTGGCTTCCCAAAGTGCTGGGATTACAGGTAAATACTCATTTTTAGCAAAGTTGTACAGGCATACAGCTCTAAGAGTCAGAAATTAACAAGGCTTAGAACAAAACCCAGCAATCCCCTACCTTACCCTTCTCCACTCTGATCCCTGCTCCTTGGAGATTACTGTGTTTATGTTTTAGCTTGTTCTTCTAGATTGTGTGAAAGACAGGGAGATGTCCTACTGTGGAAGACAAGGATTCAGGTTGCTTACCCTCACCCCTCCTCCTGTTGCCCACATTTTTCTCCCCCATCCTCTCAGTATAATCATTGTGATAGTGAGGCCAGGCACGGTGGCTCGTGACTTATCCCAGATTTTTGGGAGGCCGAGGCGGGCATATCACTTGAGGCCAGGGGTTGAAGGCCAGCCTGGCCAACACAGTGAAACCCCATCTCTACTAAAAAATACAAAAATTAGTTGTAGTGTCGCACACCTGTAGTTCCAGCTACTCAGGAGGGTGAGGCACAAGAGTTGCTTGAACCTGGGAGGTGGAGGTTGCAGTGAGCTGAGATCACACCATAAGCTGAGACTGCACCACTGCACTCCAACCTGGGCAACGGAGGTAGACTCTGTCTCAAAAAAAAATTATCGTGATAGTGGGATACATAGTACAATAGTGTAATATTTAATATTCTTCCTGGTTTTTGGCCCGAAGCTTCTAAAACCCTTGTAATTTCCTGAGTGATAGGAACATCATTGGTTATAATATTTGGTCTTAGGTTTCAATACCTGACACAAGAGCTTCTAAGACTTTTGGAATCTCGAATGAGATGACAGGTGGCTTTGGGTCCCTGGACAGGTTCAGGATTAGGGCTGGTTGCCAGAAAGATGAGTCATGAGTAAAGAGGTGGACTTATCAGCCCCACCCCTACCTCTGGGAGGGGAGACGAGATAGGCTGGAGATCAAGCTAGTGGCCAATGACTTAATCGTGTCTATGTTATGAAAACTCCATAAAACCCTCTAAATACTGGGTTTGGAGAGCTTCTGCTTTGGTGAACTCATTTGGTGCTGGGGAGGTGGCACTTCCAGGGATGGCATGGGAACCCCGACCTCTCTGCCCCATGGTGTGCCCTGTGCGTCTCTTGCATTTGGCTGTTCCTGTGTTCTTTTCTTTGTAATAAACCAGTAAGAGTAAGTAAGTGCCAAGCACTTTGCATCTGTCACCTCTTACTTTTTCAGTAACACTGTGTGGCAGATAATGTCCTCATTTTGCCGGTGACAAAATGAGATTGATGCATTGAGTAACTTGCTCAAGGTCACATAATAAGTGGAATTCAAGCACAGGCTTCGGAGTCAGAGCCAATTCCTCCAGATTGGCAGGGCAGGGGTCGTTTTTGCTGGGAGCTGCAGGCCACTCCCTGTGGCCCTTGGCTGATCTTGTTCATCCACTCCCTCCCTCATTCAGTAGTTCCTGAGTGCCACCTCTGTGTGGAGGAGAAGGAGGCAGCCTTCCAGCCCAGGTGGGGCCTGCAGGTACACACAGGGAGAGGCAACTGTGCACTGAGCTGGCTGTAGGCTGGGACAGTGTGGCTCCACAGGTGGCGATAGAATGCTCTGGGACTGCAGAGGGAACACATGCTTGTGAAAGGGAGGAAGGGGCAGGCACCGCAGAGGAGGTGTACTTGAATTGGACTTTGAGGGAGGAGTTGGATTTCCACAGTGGAACTGAGCAGCTGAGGCTTTCTCAGCAGCTGAAGATTACAGCCAGCCAGCCTCAAATGTTCAGTTTTTCCTGAATACCCTTTTTTAGGACAGTGCAGTAAGTTTTCAACAGAGATAAAGCAGTCACCTCCATGTCATTCATGTTCTGCAAATCCTGTGTGTAGTTTTCGGTGCTTAGCAGATGGGGTCAGCCTCGGCCGTAAGAGAAGAGCCTGTGTGTCCACCTGTTGGGACATCAGTCAGGTGTGGCACAGGGCAGGGATCACTGCCTGCCCCTGAGGAACTCAGTTGTACTTTTATGTGGAGAGGACAAAGAAAGCTGTTATACAGGGGACAGGAGACATTTCACCTGCAAAGCAAGGCACAAAACACATAGTGTGTGCCCTGCATGAGAAACCTAGCAGAACTGTGTGCTGATTCCCACCCCTGCCTCCCCTCCTGAGAGCGAACTGTCCGTTGTACCATGGTGGAAGGCATTTCTGAAGCCTCTGCAATCAGAGTGACCTGTTACTTGCCCATTGAGCTTTAGGGGCAGCAACCAGGTGGTGTGGCTGAAGCACAAGCCTTGGCCTGACCTGGTTGGGCATGTTGGCTCTGCCACTGATTGTGAATTACAAAACCTTGGAGAAGTCATTGTCTTTCTCTGTTCCTCTCATGTAAGATGAGGAACACTGTGACCATTGCAGAAAAGCAGATAGGTGGAGCGAGTATGAAGTGCTTTGTGTGTGTGTGTCATACGGTGAATGAAATGGTACTGATTGACATTATTGATAGTAATAACAGGTTTAATTCAGGAATAAAACTGGTAAAGTAGGCCAGGTGTGGTGACTCACACCTGTAATCCCAGCACTTTGGGAGGCCAAGACGGGCGGATCATGAGGTCAGGAGTTTGAGACCAGCCTGGCCAATATGGTGAAACCCATCTTTACTAAAAATACAAAAATTAGCTGGGTGCGGTGGTAGTTCTGGGTGTGCCTGTAGTCCCAGCTACTTGGGAGGCTGAAGCAGGAGAATCATTTGAACCTGGGAGGCGGAGGTTGCAGTGAGCCGAGATGGTGTCACTGCACTCCAGCCTGGGTGACAGAGTGAAACTCCATCTCAAAAAAAAAAAAAAAAAAAACAAACCTGGTAAAGTATTTTACCCAGCCTAGGTACAGGTGGTAGAGCCAAATGAATGCTTAGAAATAGATGACTAGAGAACTAGCCCAGCAGAGAAATCAGGCGGGATGTGTTGTTACTAAGTGAAATTTGCAGCTGCTTCCTCCCAGGCCTCACTGAGTTGTGTACAACAGAGAGCTCAGGTGTTGGGGCAGTTGGCCGGTTGAAGAATGCATTGCTATTATGTGAGGAACATTGGCCTTTGATAAAGCAGAACTGGATCCACGTTCTTGCCTGGTAACTGTAACTATCATCTAGTTTGTAAAGGGGAATACAGTTCACTGATAAATTCTTACGACAGTGGGGAAAGGATTGGAGTGTCTACATTGGTTTGTGTCATATAGGTCATATGAAAGAGCATTTAGGCTGGAGGGAGACTTTTCATCTCTCTAACTTTACTTTCACAGGACAATTCCATCATGATTTGAAGATTTTTGAGTCAAAACTATATTGTTCTGCTATGTGTTTTGGGGCAAATTTATATATACAATTTGCTTAAATATTTCAGATGATACAAGAATATATGTGTGGGGTAAAAATCTGAAATTTGCATTCCCCCTTCTCTAGAAGTAACCATTGTAATAGTTAAGTCTGTATTCCAGCTATTTTGTATATTATAAATACACTGTGAATCTATGAGTGTATATATACATATATGTTACAGAAACACATTTTTAGAGATGGAATATTGGTGTGTTGCCCATGCTAGTCTCAAACTCCTGGCCTCAAGTGACCCTCTCGTCTCAGCCTCCCAAAGTTTTGGAATTACAGGTGTGAGCCACCGCGCCTGGCCTGCATGAGTTTATTTACTAATTGCTAAGGTACTCTGTTCAATACGTGTCTGTTGAACTCCCCCATGTGCCAAGTATTGTTCTGAATACCTTATATGCACTAATTTACTTAGTTTTTAGAGCAGCTCTATTATTGTGGCCCTTTTACAGTGAGGAAACTGAACCATAGAGAGGCTGGGAACGTTGTCTAACATCACACAGCCAGTGCTGTTGGAATTGAGGTTTGAACCCAGACAGCTGGCTTCAGATCTCTTAGCTGTTATCATAGATGGCACACCCAAACCTTAGGGCCGCCTCCCAAGCCTTGCCTGAGCTCTGCCTGAGCTCTGTGTGAGCCATGTATGTGAGGTTTCTTTCCTTTTTAAGGACACAAGTCTTGGAATTGTCCTAGACCCTGGTAGGACCTCTTGAGGACCAAAAACAGGGATTCTTCAAGCCTGCCCCAAGGCCAGATCTCTGATTTAGCTACTTGGAAGGTAGACGTGGAAGACAGTAGTTTTGCCAGAACAAAAAGTCAGGATGGCTGGGCTGACTCAGCCAGATGCGGTGGCTCATGCCTGTAATCCCAGCACTTTGGGAGGCTGAGGCAGGTGGATCACCTGAGGTCGGGAGTTCGAGAGCAGCCTGGCCAACAAGTTGAAACTCCGTCTCTACTAAAAATATAAAAATTACCTGGGCATGGTGGTGGGTGCCTGTAATCTCAGGTACTTGGGAGACTGAGGCAGAAGAATTGTTTGAACCCAGGAGGCAGAGGTGGCAGTGAGCTAAGATTGCACCACTGAACTCCCACTTAGGTGATAGAGTGAGACTCCGTCTCAAAAAACAAAAACAAAAAAAACCGAGGAAGGGGAATGGCTGGGCTGACTCATCTTAGGGAAGAGGCCCTACAGCAGCCGTAGGGCCTTGGGCACTTGGGTAGAAAAGAAGAAAGGAAAAGCTTCCCCCATGGCGGTGACCTGGACTGCAGAAACCACATTAAACAGTCCATGTCCTGAAGCCTGACCACCCCATTTGCTTCTCTTCTCCTTGGGTAGAGGGTGTGGGGAGCTTTCTACCCTGGAGGCTGAGCAGCGCAGCTTCTAACCAGGGTAGGCATTTGTCTGTCCCTGAGAATACAGACAGCATTCTCATAAGCAGCCCAAATACTCCTTGAACAGCTTTTTGTAGGGTGGGGCGGGGCGGGGCGGGGCAGAGGGTCATTTAGACTCATAGGTACCTTTTCTGCTTTTACTGCTGATAACTGTGTTACAGATTAAAGTTTTGTTTTTGATGCTGAAGAGGGCTTAAGAGAGTGAGCTATTATGGCATATCTAAGTCTGCTAAAATAGAACCGTGGGGTAGTGTAGGAAAATCTCTTCTAAATTATGGATCATATATGGTGAAAGTTAGAAGTCATGTGTACCTAAGTTGAAAAATCAAAACATGTCTTGTATTTGGGTGACCCCGGTAAGTCCGGATGCCACTGCGCCTGGTGTGAACACAGGATGCTGAGGTGTAGGGATCAACAGGCTTTTTCTGGACATTTTGCGCTTCTCCCTTGGGGTAAAGTGGGGCGGCAGTAGGAGCGCACAGCTGTTGGGCCCCTAATATTTGTCAGCTGTTTTACATGTGGGATTCCATTTAATGCAATCTTGGAGGTAAAATTATTTTATTGAAGATGAAGATAGAGGCTTAGAGAAGTTAAGAAAATTGTTCAAGGTCATGTCATTTGGCTGTTTGTTTGTTTGTTTTTGAGACAGAGTTTTGCTCTTCTTGCCCAGGCTGCAGTGCAATGGCGTGATCTCGGCTCACCACAACCTCTGCTTCCCAGGTTCAAGTGATTCTCCTGCCTCAGCCTCCCGAGTAGCTGGGATGACAGGCGTACGCCACCACGCCAGGCTGATTTTGCATTTTTAGTAGGGAAGGGGTTTTTCCATGTTGGTTAGGCTGGTCTTGAACTCCCAACCTTGGGTGATCCGCCCAACTCGGCCTCCCCAAGTGCTGGGATTACAGGTGTGAGCCACCACGCCTGGCCAAGGCCATGTGATTTCTTAAGTGGAAAGAAAAAGTACTTGATGAACTCAGAAGTTTGACTTCAAGGCCCTTGATCTTTCCATAACACGTGGTTCCTTCCCAGGTTGGTCGGAGTGACTGAAGAACTCAAGGAAGCTGTGTTTTGTGGAAAGAAGACCTGAGGGGTGTGTGGTCTTTCCAGGCTTGGAATCTGCCATGCTGGGCTTCTGAATTGTATAGCTTGGCCATGTAGAGAGAAGCCCCTCATTTAAGATTTATTCTTTGGGGGAAACAAAGGAAGGCTGCCCACATGAGACAGGCAGAGGCGACTTTCTCAGAGCTGCTGTGGCAAGGGAGTCAGCACTGTCACTTGTGTGTGGCAGAGACTGAGATGTAAGTGAGTGGCAGATGAGGAGTGGGGAAGCTTCAGGATGGAAAAGAACGGCTCCCAGTGGAGGCTGTTGTGGGAGCTGGAGGCAGCTGTGTAGAAGTGGGGTGTCCTATGTGATTGGTTAGGGGTGCATTTGGCTTTCTCTGAATGATCCTAACTGGAAATAGGGGCCAAAATTAGGGTGGCTGTCCGTTTTAAGTCAAGTCCTGGCCACGTGGCACAGAGTTGTGGATTCGTTTCTGGGTTGTTGAGAGAGAGCAGTCTGGCTTCCTGTTTGATGTACTAGCCTGGCTGGCCTCCTGGCTGTTTACTGTAGGTAGGGGTTTGGTTTCCTGGGTGGGCAGCTACAGGTTGTGGTCTGAGTTCTGTCTTTATACATATGATCAGGCATGGTCTGTTTGTATATTCAGTCCCTCTTTTTTTGTCAGTAAAAATATCAAATGACAAATAGGATACATTGGGAACTTTTTAGATGTCTGTGTCCCCTGGAGGAAGTTTTCACGTTCACATTTAATCAGAATGAATATAAACAATTGGGCCATTTATCTTGAAGATTTAAAATAGGAAATCTTCAACAATACTACCTCAGCGCCATTGCCTCTCTGTCCATCGTTAGGGAGTGTGTTTTTATCCACCGCCGGCTCATCGTCTGCCAGTTTGTGGTTGATCCAATTCTCTATACGTCTTGTCTTGCGTGCATCTCATTGTTTGCTAGTGTTAGCTTTCCCCTTCGTCAGTGTAGTTTATTTGTGTAGCCTCTGTTGGTAGGAAGTTATTTGTGGAATTTGTGAATGGAAGGGACCTTGGAGGTCTGCCAGCTCAGCCCAGTGACTTTCAAGATAAATGGAAATACAGGGAACTGTTCCAGCTTCTTTGGTGGCCAAACCAGGAATAGAAAGCAGTGTTCTTTGTGCCACAATGTCACTGGAAGACAACTCAATATGGGCCTAAAATGCAGAGTAACTAACTTTCATTTATCTCTGCTTCTGACTCTTGTTATCAGACATTTTAAATTGACTTTAATGTGTTAGCAGAACTATGAAAAGTCCTGACTTGTTTACATAGGAGGTACTTTGTCACCTACTCATTTGGTTGCTTTTTCAACAGGATTGAAAAGACATTGTTATAAACTGAATGTTTATGTTTCCCCCAGATTCTTGTACTGGAGCCCTAACTGCCAGTGTGATGGTAGTAGGGGATAGAACCTTTGGGAGGTGATTAGGGTTAGATGAGCTCATGAGCATGGGCCCTGGTCTGACAGGATTAGTGCCCTTAGAAGAAGAGAAAGCAGGCTGGGTGTGGTGGCTCACACCTGTAATCCCAGCACTTTGGGAGGCCAAGTGGGAAGATCATGAAATCAGGAGATTGGGACCATCCTGAAACCGTTTCTACTAAAAATACAAAAGTTAGTTGGGTGTGGTGGCATGTGCCTGTAATCCTAGCTACTCGGGAGGCTGAGGCAGGAGAGTTGCTTGAACCAGGGAGTCGCAGGTTGCAGTGAGCTGAGATTGTGCCCCTGCACTCCAGCTTGGTGACAGAGTGAGATTCTGTCTCAAAAAAAAAAAAAAAAAGAAAGCAGAGAGCTCCCACTGCCCTGGTGTGAGGAAACAAGAGAAAGGTGGCTGTCTGCAAGCCAGGAAGAGGTCCCTGTCCCGGAACTGAGTTGGCCGACACCTTGATCTTGGACTTCCAGCCTCCAGAGCTGTGAGAAATAAACTAATGTTTAAACCACACAGCCTATGGTGTTTATTATGGTATTTGCCTATGGTGTTATGGCCATCTGATTTGACTGATACAGAGATGGTTCCAGAATACTGTAGCCTGTGTTTAAGTTGGTGATGCCATGAAAATAAATGTGGTAGTTCATTCCTTTATATAAAGATAACGCTGTGAACCCAGGGCCTTTGCTCATGTCTTAGTTGAGTCTTGTCTTCTTATAATAGCTTCCTAATTTCTCTTTTCCCCCTCTAATTTATATTATATATCTGGATTAAATCATATATGGTATGATTTTATACTTTCTGTCTATACAAACTTTTAGTGATTTTATTTCATTTTATTTGATTTTTGAGACATGCCCTTGCTCTGTTGCTCAGGCTGGAATGCAGGCGTGCCATCACAGCTCACTGTAACCCTAAATTCCTGGGCTCAAGTGATCCTCCCACCTCAGCCTCCTGAGTAGCTGGGACTACAGGTGTGCTATCCTGCCTAGCTAATTTTTAAATTTTGTAAGGACAGAGTCTTGCTGTGTTGTCCAGGGTGGTTTCAAACTCCTGGCCCCAAGCAGTCCTCTCACCTCAGCCTCTCAAAGCACTGGATTACAGGCATGAGCCACCACACCCAACCCAGTGATTTTTCATTGTTAAGATCAAGGACGGGTTCCCTGGCTTGGCATTCAAGGCTCATGATCCGGACGTGATATGCAAGTTTGGGTTTCAGTGTTTCCATTCCCACCATCAGCCTTGCACTCCAGCTTGTTGCCTAAGCCCTGTTCTGAAGCCCAGCCTGAGAGCTGCACTTAGAATTTATACCTTTTCATCTCTTCATCTTCTTCGCCTATGTTCTTATCTCCATCTGGCACATCATCTCCACACTTCTGCCTCTTTAAATCTTGTCTATCCTTCAAGACATGAAATACTCACTTCCTTTACACAATCCCCACTCTGATGTCCAAGCTAATCTTTTTCCTTTGAACTCTGATAGTGCGTAATGTTTTTCATCCTTTAATTATGCAGCAGTCCTGTGTGTTAGATATTATTTCCCCAGTTTTTCATAGTTTCTTTGAAAATATTTGACATAGTCATATATTTTGAATATGTAACATGAGCGACATTCAAAAGGTCCTGGAGAGTGAAAGGCGGTCCTACTCCAGTCACTGCCCTGTGACCACTGTTGCTAGTTTTGTTTGTTTGTTTGTTTTTCCAAGATGGAGTCTTACTCTGTCACCAGGCTGGCGTGATGTCAGCTCACTGCAACCTCCGCCTCCCAGGTTCAAGTGATTCTCCTGTCTCAACTTCCTGAGTAGCTGGGACTACAGGTGTGCGCCACCTCACCCAGATAATTTTTGTATTTTTAGTAGAGACAGGGTTTCACCATGTTGGCCAGGATGGTCTGGATATCTTGGCCTCGTGATCCACCTGCCTCAGCCTCTCAAAGTGCTGGGATTACACGTGTGAGCGACTGCGCCCAGCCTATGTATCTTCTTTTTAAAAATACAGATGTTGGCATAAGATAAACACTGTTCTCCACCAGTTCCCCACTGGTAAATATTTAGGTTGTTCCCAACCGTTTGGATTAATCAATGCTGAGTTGTACATAATTCTTGCATATTTGCATGAATATGTTCATAGGATGCATTGCTAGAAATGGAATTGTGGGATCCAGCGTTCTGCACATTTTAAATGTTTATGGGTGTTGCTCGATTCCCTTACGTTAGGGCCATATACCGTTATCTCACTGTCAATGTGTAAGGGTGCCTATTTCTGTTTCCTTGCCAACAGTTTCTTCTCAGCTGTTTTCTTTGACATCACACACACACAAATAGCCCTATTGTTCCAAAAAGATGGACATTCTACATTTCTACTCAAAGTGTGTGCACACTGACTGAAGCTCTGTGTTGCAGTGATGTGTGCTGCTAGGATTGTGGCTCTGTTTCGAATTTGCTAGCCAGGCTATGGCTTTCCAGTCAGGTATTTTTTGTTTTGTTCATGCTGTTGCTGCCGTTGGGCTGTGTGAATTTCCCTCCACTGCCCAGCCATATTTCCTTTCTGGTAGACGGGCTTAGTGTCTCATCCGGCAGACCTGTTTCCTAGTGACCTGGGCTGAGTGTCTCATCCAGCAGCCCTGTTTCCTGGTGACCTGGGCCAAGTGTCTCATTTGGCAGCCCTGTTTCCTGGTGATCTGGGCCGAGTGTCTCATCCAGCAGCCCTGTTTCCTGGTGATCTGGGCTGAGTGCCTCCATGAGAAGTTGCACCCATCTTCTCCAGTAGTGCATCTTTTCACAGCAAGCAAAACATTTTCACCACGTTTCTAGTGGGACAGGCACTAGCTCTTTTCTGGGCATCAGGAGACCTGGCTTTGTTCTGGTTCAAGCAACAGCTGGTGAGTTACCAAAGACAAGTCACATCTGGCCCCTGGTCCTTTGCTTTATAAGTAGAATCACAGTCCGAGTGGGCATTACTGCCCTGGCCTCTATGCGGTGCTGAGTGTTGTGAGGATGATGGCTAAGTGTCAGGGTGCATTTCCACCACTAGGGGATTACAGGCCAGCCAAAGGCACAGGAGGAAAGCTAACAGTCCCGGGCAGGTACAGAGAACCAGAGGAGTTTGAAATGGTGGTTCCAACCTCCTTGGTGTGATTGATGTGATCACAATAAACAGTTTATCTCTAAGTCTTGGGCCATTGGACCAAGAGAAGAGAGAGCTGGTATTGAGTTGTAGTGAGAGGTGCGTGGTTCGTGTGCCTGCTGAGCCTGGCTTGGACTCAATTCCATTGAGTCCCATTCCATTTTACCTTCTGTTTCCACCTTTTTCATGCTCCTGCTTGTTTCTCCAGAAAAAAATGCAATAAATTCCATTCAAAAACTTTACAAAAGCCATAGATGCTTATTCAAAATAGTTCAAATGATATGGAAGACAGAAAGTTAGTGAGTGTTTCTCTGTTGTGTGTTTGGATGAATGTGTCTTTGGGGTAGTCACTATTAACACTGGGTATATTTCCTTCCAGATCTTTTCCAGTGTACCTACAAATATATATGTATACACTTTGTAAAATACAAAATAGTACCTGATAAACATTGAGTCCCCCTACTCCCACTGCACAGTCTACATGGACATCCTTCCATGGTGATACGATGAGACCTGATCGACTCCTTTTGTTCGCTGGAGTGCTAGGTAATAATAGCTACAGATAACTCACCTTCAGTGGGCATTTACCATGTGACAGGGTTTGTGCTCCAGGCAGGCTACATGAAGTGGGTCTTAAGGGTTTTTACAACAATGCTATGGGTGAACACAGTAATTGTTAACATTTTACAAATGATAGAATTGCGGTAGAGAGAAGCAAAGCTGCTTGCTGAAACTCATGGCACGATTCCCGAGAGAGAGAGAAACTTTTAAAACAATTGTTGTTATAGTCAGGTGATTTACAATCATTTGAAGAAATAGTGCATTCAGTGAATACATTTCAGGGTCTGGTACAGTCTGGGAGCTGTTCCTGAAAATGCACTGGGCTAGAGATAAGGGAGTGGTCCATTGGCCCTGGGCCCCTAGTGCAAGGAGGGAGGTCCCTGGGAGAGGGAGCATGGAGAGGAGGTCTCTGAACAAACCTTGCAACATCCATTTCTGCTGAGTCTGGTCCGAGGTCTGGTTCTTGACATGTACACTTTTCAGATACTTGGTTTTGATTTTTATCATGGATCACCTGAGCAGCCACGGTTTGAAACTGCCTGGAGATGTGGTCTGGCAGGCCAGTGCTATGCCCATCCTTCCCGCTCCTGCAGGAGGGGAGTCATCCTGGGACTAGAGGGCTTCGCCTGTAGTCAGCTATTTCATAATAAGTGGATTTGATGCTGGTTTCGCTAGGTCAGGAAATTTCCCATTTGGAAGGAAAACTGATACTTGCTTTTGGGTTTTGCTGAGGAGCCGCAGGGTTTAGAGCAGGGACTGGAAGTTTGTTGAGACACACGTGAGTGCACTCAAACATCTTCCATGAAACTTGGAAATAAACACAGTGTTCCAGAGAGGTCCCTGGCTTTGGGATATAAATATTTCTGTAACAGAATGGCACTGGATGTCTGCTGTATTTTTTTCTCTGCTATTTTGGCAAGTTTTATTTGAGTGTATGTCTCCTGTACAGAAGGTATGACATCACTTTTTGCCACCAAGTATTTACAGCCGTTGGTGTCTCCTATGTGGGTCACTTTTGTGCCGTGGTTTCTTTGGGGAAATTGTAGGTCTTCTACCCAAAGCATATTGCCCATTTCAAGGTGCTCCTGGTTTCTGAACACCTGTGGCAGTGCCTTCCATATCGGTGATGCCAGCCGAGAAAGTACCCCTCCCCAGGAGGTGGGGACTGGTGATTGCCTGAGTGAGGAGGCCGGGGATGAGCCCTGGACTAGAACTTGTGACCGGCTGCTTTTCCTTCCCCTCCTCTCTCTCCTATTTTCCCACCACCCCCACTTTTTTAAAATTTCTTATTAAAAATTAAACAATTATTTTGGTTTCCTTTATTCGCTATTCCTTGCTAATCATATGCAGAGTGAGCCTGGGACAGTGGAAAGGAAAGTTGTACTTGGCTTCAGATGATCCTACCAGCCCCGCATTGAGGGGCTTCCGCCAGGCGGCATTGTGAAGTGGTGTTGTGGAGGTTCTCCTTTCAGTCCTCAGCGTTAACCAGCAGAGGCAGATGGTATTTAGTCCTGGCTAATGTTGAGGAAGTTGAGCTCAAAGTAGCTAAGGGAACTTCCCAAAGTCACTTAGGAAGTAGCAGAGTAGAACCAAACACAGATTGTCTCTGAAACAGGCAGGTTGTCTGATTCCAAAATGGGCTCTTAATTTTTGGAGGTCAAAAAGCTGAACAGACACAGACATTTCTTTTTTTTTTTTTTTTTTTTGAGCTAGGGTTTTGCTATGCTGCCTAGGCTGGTCTAGGCTCAAGCTGTCCTCCTGCCTTAGTGTTCTGAGTGCTGGGCTTACAGTTTTGTGTCACCAAACCCAATCGAATAGACATTTCTTGAAAGAAGACATACAAATGGCCAAAAAATATGTGAAAAAAATGCTCAGTTTCACTTATAATCAGAGAAATGCAGATCAAAACCACAGTGAGGTATCATCTCACCTGTTAGGATGAGTATTATCAAAAAGACAAAAAATAACAAGTGCTGGCGAGGATATGGAGAAAAGGGAGCTCTTACACACTGTAGGGGGTTGTACACTAGAGCAGCTGGCTGGGCGCGGGGTGCACACTGACATCCCAGCACTTTGGGAGGCTGAGGCAGGCAGATCACCTGATGTCAGGAGTTTGAAACCAGCCTGGCCAACATGGTGAAACCCCGTCTCTACTAAAAACACAAAAATTAGCTGGGAGTGGTGGATCACACCTGTAATCCCAGCACTGTTGGGTGGCTGAGGTGGGTGGGTCACTTGAGTCTAGGAGTTCAAGACCAGCCTGGCCAACGTGGTGAAACCCCATCTCTACTAAAAAATAGAAAAATTTGCCCAGTGCAGAGGCGGGCGCCTGTAATCCCAGCTACTCGGGAGGCCAAAGCATGAGAACCACTGGAACCCGGGAGGCAGATGCTACAGTAAGCAAGCCGAGATTGCACCACTGTACTCCAGCCTGGGCAACAGTGAGACTCTGTCTCAAAGAGAAAAAAGAGTAGGAGTAAGCTAGGGCACCCACTATGGCAAACAGTATGGAGGTTCCTCAGAAAACTGCAAATGAAATTACAGTGTGATCCAGCAGTCCCACTACAGTGTAGATACCCAAAGAAAAGGAAATGAGTGTCGGAGGGGCATCTGCACCTCTGTGTTTCCTGCAGCACTGTTCACCATAGCCAAGACATGGAGCCAGCCTTGGTGTCCAACAGCAGATGATGGATAGAGAAAATGTGGTCTTGATACACAGTAGAGTACTATTCAGCCGTAACACAGGATGAAGTCCTGTTATTCTCAGCAATGTGGATGGAACTGGAAGATATTATGAAATAAGCCAGGGACAGAAAATTACACAGCACATGTTCTCTTACCTGGAATGCAAAAAACAGTGGATCTCATGGAAGTTGAAAGTAGACAGAGGCTCCTAGAGGGTGAGAAGGGTGGGGGAAGAGAGAGATAGGGAGAAATTTGTTAAAGGATACAAAATTATAGCTGGATAGGAATAAGTTCTAGTGTTCTATAACATAGGATGACTATAGTTAACAAGAATATATAGTTTCAGGCAACAGAGCAAGACTTTGTCTCAAAAAAATATATATATATATATATATAGTTCCAGATAATTGGAGGAAGGGTATTGAACGTTACCAACGCAAAGAAATGATCAATGTTTGAGATGGCGGATATGCTAATTATGCTAATCACATACATTACATGTATTATAACATCACTATGTGTACTCCATACATATGTACAGTACACATGTGTCAAAAAAGAAAAAGCTGAACTTAGATTGGAATGGCTATGAAGTAGCTAACTTTTTCATATTTTTGATAGAGACCCTAGGCATTTATTTTAAGTAAACTACCCTTGGCTTCAGGAAATGTTTAGTATTTGAATTTTAGCCTTGCATTGTATAATACACAGAGATAAAACTGTAGGCTTGCTTTAGATACCATCACAGGGGTTTGCCGTGATGACTTTTTTATGTAATAAGGGGGAAATATACCTTAATTAATAGGCATACATGCTCATTTTTCTCCCTCGTACGCATTTTTAGTCGTTGTCCAGGCATTGTGATACTTATGTAAACAGTATGCGATATCTTAGGTAGGAATCAGAATTTTAAGGTAAGAATGCTTAGAGTTATATATTTTGCAAACTTTCAAACTGGACATTTTACATGTCCATTATATAACTGTAATTAAATTTTCAAAAAGACAGTACCTGTCTTTAATATGGATGATGCTCTAGCATTTTATTTTCTTTTTTTTTGGAGACAGGGTCTCACTTTCTCCCAGGCTGGAGTGTAGTGGTGTGATCATGGCTCACTGCAGCCTCAGCCTCATAGGCTCGAGAGATCCTCCCACTTCAGCCTCCCAAGTAGCTGGGACCACAGGTGTACAACACCATGCCCAGCTAACGTTTAAAATTTTTTGCAGAGACAGGACCTTCCTCTGTTGCTCAGGCTGGTCTGGAATTCCTGGGTTCAAGTGATTCTCCTGCTTCATCCTCCCAAAGTGCTGTGATTGCAGGCATGTGCCACTGCCTGGCCCCATATAAGTGGGATGATGACTTTAGCCTAGGAGTTCCACACCAGCCTGGGTAACATAGCACAAGACCCTGTCTCTACAAATCTAAAAACATTAACTGGTCATGGTGACACCTGCCTGTGGTCCCAGCTACTCCAGGAGGCTGAGGCAGGAGGATTACTTGAGCCCAGGAGTTGAGGCTGCAGTGAGCTCTGATCTTGTCATTACGTTCCAGCCTGGGTGACAGAGTGAGACCTTGTCTCTTAAAAAAAGTTACTGGCTTCCCAATTATTCATAGGAAAAAAACCTGAACTCTGGTCTAAACCTCATACCTCATACAAAAATTAACTCAAAATGGATCATGGACTAAAATGGAAAATGGAAAATAAAGATGAAGAGAGGAGCTAGAGACTGGGAGAAACTATTTGCAAATCACATGTCTGATAAAGGACTCATATCTATAATATATAAAGAACTATCAAAATTCAGCAGTGAAACCAAATCATCTATTTTGAAAATGAATAAAAGACCTGAAGAGACATTTCGGATAACATACAAGCACATGAAAAGATGTTCAACATCATGAGCCGTCAGAAAAAATGCACACTAAAGCCATGTCACTATACACCTATCAGAATGCCGGTGAGGATGTGGGGAAATGGGATCACTCATACTTGGCTGGTGGGAATGGAAGATGGTACAGCCATTCTGGAAAACAGCTTGACAGTTTCTTAAAAAACTAAATGTGCAATTGCCATAGGATGCAGCACTCACATTCACGGGCAGTTATCCCAGAGAAATGAAGACTTATGTTCACACAAAAGCCTTTATGTGTCTGTTCATAGCAGCATTATTTATAAAGGCTAGAAACTGGAAACAGCCGAGACTGCTCAGCAGGTGAATGGTTAAACAAACTGGTGCACTCAGGCCCCAGATACCACTCTGCAGTAGTTAATGACATCCTTGTTCATCCGTCTTTCAAACTAGAAACCACCATCATCCTTAATCCCCTTTTTTCCATCCTGGGTCTGAGTGGACTTCATTTTGCATTTCTTTCCAATGCATTTTCCCTCTGTCCTTTCTGGTTGTGCCTCATGCCTCCTTTGAACTGTTGTAAGAGCCACCGAATTGTTTCTCTGTCTCATCATGGAATCCTTTCTACACTTCATGCCCCGCATTGCCATTGGAACAATCTTTTCAAAACATGAACAAACTAACTTAAAAGTAATATCCCAGGTAGCCTTCCAAATAAGTCTAAGCTTTTTGTTAGAAGTTTTACTTCTTGTCTATAGGGGACCCCAGGACTGTAGAGAGATGAATTTACTGTCTGCATTTTAAGATCAGGCAGAAATCCCTGGAGGGGCCCGTGTGGAATAGTGGTACAAATACTGGTTCTAGAATCAGAAGCCCTCATATCCTGGTTCTACCACTAGCTGGATGTTCTTGGGAAAGTTTTGGTTTCAAACCTCAGTATGAGGAAGCATACTCAAGGGATCACACAAGGCTGCTGGGAGGAGCGGATGAGGGGCGTGGTGAAAATGCGGTGTAATCCGTGAAGCACGTCGTATGTGTGAGAAGTGGAGCTGTGTGGATAGCGGTTCTGGAATCATTGTATGAAAACGATGGAAAGCACATTCGTAGTTCTGCCTGATGATACCACTGGGCACCTGTGTTGTACATGCCTGCAACATGGGTGAGGCCCGGGTCAGTACAGCTCACAGTTTGGTTTTCATGCAGTTAGAAAGGCCTGAGAGGACCCTTCCCCCCTCCAGCTGTAGGAAGGAGGCGGCTGTCTCCTGCCTGTATTTGTTGGGATTGTCTGTGGCTCCTTGGGGACAGGAATGCAGGGAGTGGGGGAAGAATGCCGGCCTGACTGCTCGCTAGTCAGCCTTCCCCCAGGGAGGAGTGGAGGGGTCATTTCGTGGTAACTTGCCATGTCTTTCTTAAGCCATCTGCTCTTAGAAATGACCAGCATGACAAGTAAAAGACCCATTAGAGACAGATGGGCTGTGTGTCCTGTGCGTTTATGGCTTTGTGGCCTCAGAGCTGCCAGGACTTCATAGCTTTCTGGGGAATGCTGGGTCAGCCAAGGGGCTGAAAATAGTGAGAGGAAGAAAATTCCCCCTCATTGCTGTGGTCTGGGAGTGATTACTGAGGAGAGCGGCATGGAGGGCCCAGTCGTGGGGTCCCTCTCAAGCACACCCTCACCACAGTGGGAATGCGGGTCTCAACCTCCCTAGGCCTCTGTGATTTTTGTCTATCACATACTCACCTCCAGCAGGGATGTCTATGGGGATGAGATGAGGGAGCATCATAGCACATGTGGCACTTAATAGGCTTGTGGTGAGTGGACGCTGGCATCAGTGGAACAGGAGACTGGGCGCTGCATGTGGACGCACTCACGTGCTGGTGGCATGGGTGGACAGAGGAGGGAGGGACGCTCTGCAGTTCTCCTGTTGGTCTGCACCCCCGCTGTTGTGAGCAGAATCCGTGAGTGTATTCTGTTGCCCCAGTCAACTTGGTAGGCTGATTGCTCAATTTTCTGCTTCCACTTTTGATTTCTTAAGAATGGAAAAAGGAGTACTTCAGTGACTTTTTTGGTTGATGGCATACATTCCTTGATATCACCTTAATGCTTTTTAATTTCTATGTATTTTGGATGTTGGAGCTTGCCTGACATCTGTGTTTTTAAACCTCACCCTCTCGCGTAACTGTTGGCCACACCAGGACCAGAGAGAAGTGACCAGACCGATTGGTAGCAGGGCTAGGACTGGAATTCCCCAGCCTTTTGATGCCCAGCAGGCTCTGTTTTCTGTATTGCACTGCTCTTCCCTATTTCGACACCTGTTAGGACAGTGGATGTGAAATGTAGCTGGGCACTTTTGGGGGTGTGCTAGGAGTGTGGCAGATGCCTCAGACTGGCATTTTCCCCTGGTTCTGAATTCTCATGGCTCAGAGTCAGTCTCTAGGCTACTGACCGGGAAGATACAGGAAGTTGTTTTGTATGGCAAACTATGCCAGGGCATTTTTTTCACCCAGCAATTTATTTGGTTTGGACTGGAATAAATCTCTGATATTGGTTTCTTTGCCAATATTATTAGGGAGTGGAGTCTGACTTGTTAACTTAGCCCGATTCGTAGTGCTTAGAATCTCAGTGAGTGTGTGTTGAACTGAGCGGAAGTGTGAGAGCATCTTGGACAGTGGTTTGCAAACCTAGCTGCATCTGTGGGGCTGTGAAAAAAGCATGCGTGCTTACTCCAGACCAGTTGAAATAGAATCTGCAAGAATAGAGCCTGGGCAGCTATAGGGCTGTTAAAAACCCCCAGGTGGTTCGGATATACCGTAAAGGTTGAGAACCACTGATCCACAGCGAGTTGGAGGCCTGGATCATAGATGTGCCTTATGCTTTCACCAGTTTAGAATGGTTCTTGTGCTTTAGAACTGTGAAAAAAATGTTATACAAACAAATGTGGAAATAGCCAAATGTCACATCCTGTTATTACCTGCCATGAAGTATATTTACCAGTTATTCAGTCTGTTCTGATCTCTACCCATTCCAACGTTTCTTCATGGAACAATAATTTGACAGTTGGTTATGCAGAACCAGAGTAAGTCAAGTTTGATTGGCGGGAAACGATTTTGGGTATGAAGTACTCTTTAGGCATTTATTGAACTCTTGTTTGTATCACCTCTCTGCTGGACAGTTTATAAATATTACTTCTTCTTTTTTTTTATTATACTTTAAGTTCTGGGGTACATGTGCATAACGTGCAGGTTTGTTACATATGTATACTTGTGCCATGTTGGTGTGCTGCACCCATCAACTCGTCAGCACCCATCAATTCGTCATTTATATCAGGTATAACTCCCAATGCAATCCCTCCCCCCTCCCCATGATAGGCCCCCATGTGTGATGTCCCCCTTCCCGAGTCCAGGTGATCTCATTGTTCAGTTCCCACCTTTGAGTGAGAACATGTGGTGTTTGGTTTTCTCTTCTTGTGATAGTTTGCTAAGAATGATGGTTTCCAGCTGCATCCATGTCCCTACAAAGGACGCAAACTCATCCTTTTTTATGGCTGCATAATATTCCATGGTGTATATGTGCCACATTTTCTTAATCCAGTCTGTGACAGATGGACATTTGGGTTGATTCCAAGTCTTTGCTATTGTGAATAGTGCTGCAATAAGCATACGTGTGCATGTGTCTTTATAGCAGCATGATTTATGATCCTTTGGGTATATACCCAGTAGTAGGATGGCTGGGTCATATGGTACATCTAGTTCTAGATCCTTGAGGAATCGCCATACTGTTTTCCATAATGGTTGAACTAGTTTACAATCCCACCAACAGTGTAAAAGTGTTCCTATTTCTCCACATCCTCTCCAACACCTGTTGTTTCCTGACTTCTTAATGATTGCCATTCTAACTGGTGTGAGATGGTATCTCATTGTGGTTTTGATTTGCATTGCTCTGATGGCGAGCGATGATGAGCATGTTTTCATGTGTCTGTTGGCTGTATGAATGTCTTCTTTTGAGAAATGTCTGTTCATATCCTTTGCCCACTTTTTGATGGGGTTGTTTGTTTTTTTCTTGTAAATTTGTTTGAGTTCTTTGTAGGTTCTAGATATTAGCCCTTTGTCAGATGAGTAGATTGCAAAAATTTTCTCCCATTCTGTAGGTTGCCTGTTCACTCTGATGGTAGTTTCTTTTGCTGTGCAGAAGCTCTTTAGTTTAATTAGATCCCATTTGTCAATTTTGGCTTTTGCTGCCATTGCTTTTGGTGATTTAGACATGAGGTCCTTGCCCATGCCTATGTCCTGAATGGTACTACCGAGGTTTTCTTCTAGGGTTTTTATGGTATTAGGTCTCACATTTAAGTCTCTAATCCATCTTGAATTAATTTTCGTATAAGGAGTAAGGAAAGGATCCAGTTTCAGCTTTCTACTTATGGCTAGCCAGTTTTCCTAGCACCATTTATTAAATAGGGAATCCTTTCCCCATTTCTTGTTTCTCTCAGGTTTGTCAAAGATCAGATGGCTGTAGGTGTGTGGTATTATTTCTGAGGACTCTGTTCTGTTCCATTGGTCTATATCTCTGTTTTGGTACCAGTACCATGCTGTTTTGGTTACTGTAGCCTAGTAGTATAGTTTGAAGTCAGGTAGCGTGATGCCTCCCGCTTTGTTCTTTTGACTTAAGATTGTCTTGACAATGTGGGCTTTTTTTGGTTCCATATGAACTTTAAAGCAGTTTTTTCCAATTCTGTGAAGAAACTCATTGGTAGCTTGATGGGGATGGCATTGAATCTATAAATAACCTTGGGCAGTATGGCCATTATCATGATATTGATTCTTCCTATCTATGAGCATGGTATGTTCTTCCATTTGTTTGTGTCCTCTTTGATTTCACTGAGCAGTGGTTTGTAGTTCTCCTTGAAGAGGTCCTTTACATCCCTTGTAAGTTGGATTCCTAGGTATTTTATTCTCTTTGAAGCAATTGTGAATGGAAGTTCATTCCTGATTTGGCTCTCTGTTTGTCTGTTACTGGTGTATAAGAATGCTTGTGATTTTTGCACATTAATTTTGTATCCTGAGACTTTGCTGAAGTTGCTTATCAGCTTAAGGAGATTTTGGGCTGAGACAATGGGGTTTTCTAAATATACAATCATGTCATCTGCAAACAGGGACAATTTGACTTCTTCTTTTCCTAACTGGATACCCTTGATTTCTTTCTCTTGCCTGATTGCCCTAGCCAGAACTTCCAACACTATGTTGAATAGGAGTGGTGAGAGAGGGCATCCCTGTCTTGTGCCAGTTTTCAAAGGGAATTTTTCCAGTTTTTGCCCATTCAGTATGATATTAGCTGTGGGTCTGTCATAAATAGCTCTTATTATTTTGAGGTACGTTCCATCAATACCGAACTTATTGAGCGTTTTTAGCATGAAGGGCTGTTGAATTTTGTCAAAAGCCTTTTCTGCATCTATTGAGATAATCATGTGGTTCTTGTCCTTGGTTCTGTTTATATGCTGGATTACGTTTATTGATTTGCGAATGTTGAACCAGCCTTGCATCCCAGGGATGAAGCCCACTTGATCATGGTGGATAAGCTTTTTGGTGTGCAGCTGAATCCGGTTTGCCAGTATTTTATTGAGGATTTTTGCATGGATGTTCATCAGGGATATTGGTCTAAAATTTTCTTTTTTTGTTGTGTCTCTGCCAGGCTTTGGTATCAGGATGATGTTGTTGGCCTCATTAAATGAGTTAGGGAGGATTCCTCTTTTTCTATTGATTGGAATAGTTTCAGAAGGAATGGCACCAGCTCCTCCTTGTACCTCTGGTAGAATTCAGCTGTGAATCCATCTGGTCCTGGACTTTTTTTGGTTGTAGGCTATTAATTATTGCCTCAATTTCAGAGCCTGCTATTGGTCTATTCAGGGATTCAACTTCTTCCTGGTTTAGTCTTGGGAGAGTGTAAGTGTCCAGGAAATTATCCATTTCTTCCAGATTTTCTAGTTTATTTGCATAGAGGTGTTTATAGTAGTCTCTGATGGTAGTTTGTATTTCTGTGGGGTCCGTGGTGATATCCCCTTTATCATTTTTTATTGCATCTATTTGATTCTTCTCTCGTTTCTTCTTTATTAGTCTTGCTAGCAGTCTGTCAATTTTGTTGATTTTTTCAAAAAACCAACTCCTGGATTCATTGATTTTTTTGGAGGGTTTTTTGTGTCTCTATCTCCTTCAGTTCTGCTCTGATCTTAGTTATTTCTTGCCTTCTGCTAGCTTTTGAATGAGTTTGCTCTTGCCTCTCTAGTTCTTTTAATTGTGATGTTAGAGTGTCAATTTTAGATCTTTCCTGCTTTCTCTTGTGGGCATTTAGTGCTATAAATTTCCCTCTACACACTGCTTTAAATGTGTCCCAGAGATTCTGGTATGTTGTATCTTTGTTCTCATTGGTTTCAAAGAACATCTTTATTTCTGCCTTCATTTCGTTATGTACCCAGTAGTCACTCAGGAGCAGGTTTTTCAGTTTCCATGTAGTTGAGCGGTTTTGATTGAGTTTCTTAGTCCTGAGTTCTAGTCTGAGAGACAGTTTGTTATAACTTCTGTTCTTTTACATTTGCTAAGGAGTGCTTTACTTCCAATTATGTGGTCAATTTTGGAATAAGTGTGATGTGGTGCTGAGAAGAATGTATATTCTGTTGATTTGGGGTGGAGAGTTCTATAGATGTCTATTAGGTCCGCTTGGTGCAGAGATGAGTTCAAATCCTGGATATCCTTGTTAACTTTCTGTCTCGTTGATCTGTCTAATGTTGACAGTGGAGTGTTGAAGTCTCCCAATATTATTGTATGGGAGTCTAAGTCTCTTTGTAAGTCTCTAAGGACTTGCTTTATGAATTTGGGTGCTCCTGTATTGGGTGCATATATATTTAGGATAGTTAGCTCTTCCTGTTGAATTGATCCCTTTACCATTATGAAATGGCCTTCTTTGTCTCTTTTGATCTTTGAGGGTTTAAAGTCTATTTTATCAGAGACTAGGATTGCAACCCCTGCTTTTTTTTGTTCTCCATTTGCTTGGTAGATCTTCCTCCATCCCTTTATTTTGAGCCTATGTATGTCTCTGCATGTGAGATGGGTCTCCTGAATACAGCAGACTGATGGGTCTTGACTCTTTATCCAGTTTGCCAGTCTGTGTCTTTTAATTGGAGCATTTAGTCCATTGACATTTAAGGTTAATATTGTTATGTGTGAACTTGATCCTGTCATTATGATATTAACTGGTTATTTTGCTCGTTAGTTGATGCAGTTTCTTCCTAGCCTCGATGGACTTTACATTTTGGCATGTTTTTGCAATGGCTGGTACCGGTTGTTCCTTTCCATGTTTAGGGCTTCCTTCAGGGTCTCTTGTAAGGCAGGCCTGGTGGTGACAAAATCTCTAAGCCTTTGCTTATCTGTAAAGGATTTTATTTCTCCTTCACTTATGAAACTTAGTTTGGCTGGATATGAAATTCTGGGTTGAAAATTCTTTTCTCTAAGAATGTTGAACATTGGCCCCCACTCTCTTCTGGCTTGTAGAGTTTCTGTTGAGAGATCTGCTGTTAGTCTGATGGGCTTCCCTTTGTGGGTAACCTGACCTTTCTCTCTGGCTGCCCTTAAGATTTTTTCCTTCATTGCAACTTTGGTGAATCTGGCAATTGTGTGTCTTGGAGTTGCTCTTCTCAAGGAGTATCTTTGTGGCGTTCTCTGTATTTCCTGAATTTGAATGTTGGCCTGCCCTACTAGATTGGGGAAGTTCTCCTGGATGATATCCTGAAGAGTGTTTTCCAACTTGGTTCCATTTTCCCCCTCACTTTCAGGCACCCCAATCAGACGTAGATTTGGTCTTTTTACATAATCCCATACTTCTTGCAGGCTTTGTTCATTTCTTTTTCTCCTTTTTTCTTTTGGTTTCTCTTCTCGCTTCATTTCATTCATTTGATCCTCAATCGCTGATACTCTTTCTTCCAGTTGATCGAGTTGGTTACTGAAGCTTGTGGATTTGTCACATATTTCTCGTGTCATGGTTTTCATCTCTGTCATTTCGTTTATGACCTTCTCTGCATTAATTATTCTAGCTATCAATTCTTCCACTCTTTTTTCAAGATTTTTAGTTTCTTTGCGCTGGGTACGTAATTCCTCCTTTAGCTCTGAGAAGTTTGATGGACTGAAGCCTTCTTCTCTCATCTCGTCAAAGTCATTCTCTGACCAGCTTTGATCCGTTGCTGGCGTTGGGCTGCGCTCCTTTGCAGGGGGAGATGTGCTCTTATTTTTTGAATTTCCAGCTTTTCTGCCCTGCTTTTTCCCCATCTTTGTGGTTTTATCTGCCTCTGGTCTTTGATGATGGTGACGTACTGATGGGGTTTTGGTATAGGTGTCCTTCCTGTTTGATAGTTTTCCTTCTAACAGTCAGGACCCTCAGCTGTAGGTCTGTTGGAGATTGCTTGATGTCTACTCCAGACCCTGTTTGCCTGGGTATCAGCAGCAGAGGTTGCAGAAGATAGAATATTGCTGAACAGCGAGTGTACCTGTCTGATTCTTCCTTTGGAAGCTTCCTCTCAGGGGTGTACTCCACCCTGTAAGGTGTGGGGTGTCAGACTGCCCCTAGTGGGGGATGTCTCCCAGTTAGGCTACTCAGGGGTCAGGGACCCACTTGAGCAGGCAGTCTGTCCCTTCTCAGATCTCAACCTCCATGTTGAGAGATCCACTGCTCTCTTCAAAGCTGTCAGACAGAGTCATTTGCATCTGCAAAGGTTTCTGCTGCTTTTGTTGTTGTTGTTGTTAACTGTGCCCTGTCCCCAGAGGTGGAGTCTACAGAGACAGGCAGGTTTCCTTGAGCTGCTGTGAGCTCCACCCAGTTTGAGCTTCCCAGCGGCTTTGTTTACCTACTTAAGCCTCAGCAATGGTGGGCACCCCTCCCCCAGCCTCGCTGCAGCCTTGCGGTTAGATCGCAGACTGCTGTGCTAGAAATGAGGGAGGCTCTGTGGCCATGGGACCCTCTTGGCCAGGTGTGGGTATAATCTTCTGGTGTGCCTGTTTGCTTAAAGTGCAGTATTGGGGTGGGAGTTACCCGATTTTCCAGGTGTTGTGTGTCTCCATTCCCCTGGCTAGGAAAAGGGATTCCCTTCCCCCTTGCACTTCCCAGGTGAGGCAATACCTCGCCCTGCTTCAGCTCTCGCTGGTCGGGCTGCAGCAGCTGACCAGCACGGATTGTCTGGCACTCCCTAGTGAGATGACCCCAGTACCTCAGTTGAAAATGCAGAAATCACCGGTCTTCTGTGTCACTCGCGCCGGGAGTTGGAGACTGGAGCTGTTCCTATTCGGCCATCTTGCTCCACCAAAATATTACTTCTTTAAGCAAGGCCTATGGAGTCAGGCTGCCTGGGTTTTGCTAACCAGCTGTGTCATTTGGGACAAGTTTTTAAGCTTATATAAACCTGACTTTCATCTATGAAATGGGATGACAAGGGGTCATTATCATCTCACAGGATCATGCAAATGTGTGTGTAAAGTGCTCAGTTTGGTGCCTAACATATAGCAACTACTCAGTAAAGTTATTATTACACCATCATCATCATATTTAAATGTAAATATTGAGTTAATAAATTTGTAAAAGGTACTATACCCTTACCCCTTGAACCAAAGACTACTTTAGTTTTAAGTGGTTGAGTTAATTTATCACTTAAATATTGGCCTCTTGAATACCTTGAATTTCAATTGAACGTAGCCAGAGGATTTCATAATTGGACCGTTGACTCTGGAAGTTGGAGCTTTGTTTGGTTTCACTTCCTAAACTAACCATGTGGCTGTACGCACCTTTATGGTGACTTCTGGTACTGGGGAATCAAAGCTTCATTTGCTTCTTTGGAGGAGATGATATTATGTTATACGAAGCACTCAGACTTCATTAACTATGTACCATCCAGACAAGACCAGGTGCTTCCCATGGCATCCTGTCCTTTTCTTAGCTCTGTCATCAATCTAGCCTGTTCCTTCTATTCCTCTTTATACTAGAACTTCTCTTTGAACAAGGAATGTTGTTTTGTCACTGCTAGGTCCCCAGCAATTAGTAATGCCTAGCACATACTAGGTGCCTCCTGAATGTGAATAGGTGATAATCTAGCAGAACACAAGATAAATCCGTGGGTTGAGATTTAAGCTGTGTGGTATGAATGCTGCATTGGCAAACTTATTAAATCAATTTTCTTAATACAAGTTTAACATGTCTTAGTAACTAACTTAGTTCAGTAATCATTTACTGAGTGTCTTCTAGGCCAGACAGTGGGAACAGAAAGGTAATAATATGAGATTCCTGCCTCATGCGCAGGAAGTCTAGTGCGATGGACAGACACGTGCCAATGGCTGCCATGGAATATAGTGAGTATTAAGATAAAGGGGCACCCTGTGTGCCCTTGGAGCATAGACCAGGGCTTGTGTTCTGGGACCATGGGCTCCATTTGAAAACACAATTTAAATTAATTTTCTTTTTTCTTTTTTTTTTTTTTGAGAGAGTCTTGCTGTGTTGTCCAGGCTGGAGTACAGTGGTGTGATCTTGGCTCACTGCAATGTGCTCCCCCCAGGTTGAAGCAATTCTCGTGCCTCAGCCTCCTACGTAGCTGGGATAACAGGTGTGCACCACCACACCCAACTAATTTTTGCATTTTCAGTAGAGATGGAGTTTCACCATGCTGGCCGGGCTGGTCTTGAACTCCTGACATCAGATGATCCTCCCGCCTCGGCCTTCCAAAATTCTGGGATTATAGGCATGTATGTGTTCACCCTTTTGAATATCTGTGGGTAGCACTTAACTTTAAATGGGTACTAATTAAACTATTGAATGACTTTAGTATGGATTGAATGACTTTGCTCAGGCTTTGTTTTTAATTTCCTTCATTAGAGGGGAAAAAAAATGCAGGTTGAATATCCCTCATTTAAAGTGCTTGGAACCAGAAGTGTCTCAGATTTTTTTACATTTTTGGATTTTTGAATATTTGTATTATACTTGCTGGTTGAGCATCCTGAATTCAAAAATCCAGAATCTGAGCTGCTCCAATGATCATTTTGTTGAGCGTCACGTCAGCACTCAAAAAGTTGTGGATTTTGGAGTTTCTGGTTAGGGAGACTCATCCTATACAGGTCCTGGATTGTTGCAGGAGTTCTGGACCAGAGGTTAGGTGACTAGGCTTTGGTTTTCGCTTTGTTACTAAACAGGCTGTTTTCTTCCATAAGCTCAGCTTTAGATCCCCCAGTTGTCAAAGAAGGGGATGGGCCATCTGATGTTTAAGGCTTCTGTTGGTTCTGACTTGGAGACACCTGGCTTCAGTTCATCTTCCTTAGGAGTAAATAAAGAATATGGGAATTTTGAAATTGTTAGTCAACAGTTACAGGTTTGTTGCAGCCTGGTTTTGGGTAAAGGTCATCTTTAGTGAGCCCGGGGAGAAGCACTGGTTTAGCTGTCAGCTGAGTGGGGTAAGCGGTCCTCTTAATTTTCCTCTGTTTTAGTGAAAGCATTGTTAAGGTTCACAGCGTTAGTGGAGCTGGCTGGACAGAGGAGGAGAAGTCACTGTTATAGGTTATACTGAATGTCTTTTCAGTCACTAAATGCTTTTTATGATATGTTTTTCAGGATTTCAGTGTTGTATGATTTCTCTGTGTTAAGCACAGGAAATTTAACATCAACAAAAAAGAATGCTCTTTCTTTTTTTTTTTTTCTTTGAGATGGAGTTTCGCTTTTGTTGCCCAGGCTGGAGTGCAGTGGCATGATCTCAGCTCACTGCAACCTCGGCCTCCTGAGTTCAAGTGATTTTCCTGCCTCAGCCTCCTGAGTAGCTGGGATTACAGGTGCCTGCCAGCATGTCCGGCTAATTTTTGTATTTTTAGTACAGATGGGGCTTCGCCATATTGGCCAGGCTGTTCTTTTTTTTTTTTTTTTTTTTGAGATGGAGTCTCCCTCTGTCGCCCGGGCTGGAGTGCAGTGGCCGGATCTCAGCTCACTGCAAGCTCCGCCTCCCAGGCTTACGCCATTCTCCTGGCTCAGCCTCCCAAGTAGCTGGGACTACAGGCGCCCGCCACCTCGCCCAGCTAGTTTTTTGTATTTTTTTTTAGTAGAGACGGGGTTTCACCATGTTAGCCAGGATGGTCTCGATCTCCTGACCTCATGATCTGCCCGCCTCGGCCTCCCAAAGTGCTGGGATTACAGGCTTGAGCCACCGCGCCCAGCCCTCTGTTCTTGAACTTCTGACCTCAGGTGCTCCTCCTGCCTCGGCTTCCCAAAGTGCTGGGATTACAAGCGTGATCCGCCACACCTGGCCTTGAATGTTCTTTCTTTTTTTTTTTTTGAGATGGAGTCTCCCTCTGTCGCCCGGACTGGAGTGCAGTGGCCGGATCTCAGCTCACTGCAAGCTCCGCCTCCCGGGTTTACGCCATTCTCCTGCCTCAGCCTCCCGAGTAGCTGGGACTACAGGCGCCCGCCACCTCGCCCGGCTAGTTTTTGTATTTTTAGTAGAGACGGGGTTTCACTGTGTTAGCCAGGATGGTCTCGATCTCCTGACCTCGTGATCCGCCCGTCTCGGCCTCCCAAAGTGCTGGATTACAGGCTTGAGCCACCGCGCCCAGCCCTCTGTTCTTGAACTTCTGACCTCAGGTGCTCCTCCTGCCTCGGCTTCCCAAAGTGCTGGATTACAAGCGTGATCCGCCACACCTGGCCTTGAATGTTCTTTCTTTTTTTTTTTTTTGAGATGGAGTCTCCCTCTGTCGCCCGGACTGGAGTGCAGTGGCCGGATCTCAGCTCACTGCAAGCTCCGCCTCCCGGTTTACGCCATTCTCCTGCCTCAGCCTCCCGAGTAGCTGGGACTACAGGCGCCCGCCACCTCGCCCGGCTAGTTTTTGTATTTTTAGTAGAGACGGGGTTTCACTGTGTTAGCCAGGATGGTCTCGATCTCCTGACCTCGTGATCCGCCCGTCTCGGCCTCCCAAAGTGCTGGGATTACAGGCTTGAGCCACCGCGCCCGGCCTGAATGTTCTTTCTATGGGAATCTACAAAAGCCAGCTTTTGAGTCTAGTGGCACAAAACCTCTTCTTCATTGTTTAGCTGTGCTGTGAGCTTGTAGGGCTTCAAGCCCAGCTGAAAAAGCTGTAGTATTTTATGTCAGTTGGCTGTCTTGGAGAACTTAATGAGCACTGGGCTGGAATGATACTGTCAGAGTTCATGAGCTGTTTGAGGCTCTCGAAGCCTAGATACTGGGGTTGCCCAAATACATCGGCTGGACTTACTGTTTCTCTTGGGAGTAAGGGTGTGGAAAATGCTGTGGTCTTAACTCTGCTCTTAATTTTACAGTGCTGTTATTAATGGTAAGAATGACTTCATATGTTTGTATTTTGCTTCGTTATTCACAGAGAATTTTAAAATCCATTATCTGATTTTATTCCCTCAGCAGTTCTGTGAAAAAGGCAGAGCAGTTTTCATATATTCTGTTTTCCCATGATTCTCTTGTGGCTCACAGAAGCTAAGAGCCTTCACCAAGGTCATAGGGTGAATGAGTCGCAGAGCTGGGAATAGAGGGTCAGGCTTCTAGGGACCCTACTTCTTCCTCGAATGGCTCTGTCTCGTGGTGCTATGCTCAGGTAACTGCACATGCTCGATTTGGTCTTTGTAAATCCCTGCCCCATTTCAGGGGAGGTTCTTGGGAGGCTTCTATTCATTTTGGAGCATTTAAGTATCTTGTCCTCTCTCCCTCCTCCCAGATGCATGGGCATTTCTGCAGGCCCCTAAGCTGGCCATTGTGCGTGGGGGCGTCTCCTGCCTCCACGTTGTTTGCATGCCCCTTCTGAAGGTGCTCTTCCCCGCATGGAGCCCCCTCGTGCCTGCCTCCACACTGCAGGCTGTTCCGTAAATGTTACTGACTCAGCATCGTTGTTTTCTAGAAATGGGACGGGCTATGGATGCCAAGTTCTTTTCTGTGTGAAGGCTTTCCTTCCCCGTGTGTGCTCCTTGAGGGTGTCGCTGTGCTGCAGTCATCTGTGTTCCCTAGGGTGCCTCCCTTGGAGTCCCGGCCATAGCAGACATGCAGTCAGTGCTCATGGCCTAAATGAGAGGAAGGCCAGCAGAGCCATTAAATCTGGAAAATGACAAGTGAGGGGAAGGAATTTTTATTTAAGGCATGTGAAAATGAAATCTTTTTAGAAAAGTTGACCTGTTTCTCAACTGGAGTTGAATTTCAGCTCAGAAAAGCAGCTGTGTGCCCAGAGGGCTTTGGGATTTCAGTTTGTGACAGATGAATTGAATTTGTTGTTGTATGAATGTATTATCCTTTTGTGGTTGTATTAGGCCTTTCTCCCAAATGGAATCAATTTTTCTATAAAAGTCACACTTCCTTTTTGAGAAGTGTAACACTAATTTATGGGATGGTCTCCCAGAAGATTACCTGCCAGGAACCAAACACACTGCCTCAGACTCATGGCCCTTGGTTTCTGCCTGTGCAGCTGCAGGGCAGAGAGGCACGCTCGAGCTGAAATCAATACACATGTCTGCATCTTCTCTTTCTTGATTGCTGTTCCATCTCTGAGCTGGCCTGCCTTCAACATCTAGGAGCTTGGTGTGTGTAGATACATTATGGTATGGAGGAGGGATATGGTGTTGCAACAGCCAGGAGACTCGCTGAAGTCTCTGTTCTCTTCCTGCTCACTGCTCTGACTTTGTATAAGTCACATTTGTAGGGCTGTGCACAGTGGCTTACACCTGTAATCCCAGGACTTTGGGAGGCTGACCTGGGAGGATCTCTTGAGCCCAGAGTTTGGAACCAGTCTGGGCAACATGGTGAAACCCCATCCCTAGGAAAAATAAAAATTAAAAAATTAGCCAGATGTGGTAGCTCATGCCTGTAATCCCAGCTAGTGGAGAGGCTGAGGTGCGAGGATCACTTGAGCCAGGGAAGTCGATGCTGCAGTGAACCATCATCACACCACTGCACTCCAGCCTGGTCAGAGCAAGACCTTGTCTCAAAAAACACAAAAACAAACAAACAACAACCTATTTGTAATAGTGGCAGTAGTTAACTTTTGAAAGTTTGGAGAAAAGTTCCTAAATAACCTGTGACCATGGACAACTTACTTAGCCTTTCTCTGCCTTAGTTTCCTCATCTATGAAAAATGAGAGAATATGGTACTGATCTTACAGGATTTCAACGAGAACCAAACGAGATCAAACTCAGAGCTTGGCACATCATGAGTGCACACTCAATGTTATTATTTCAACATTTTAGAGGAAAAAGAATGCTAATGGATCATTATGGCTAAACATAGTCTATCACTGGCGTTACTCATGGTATTGGAAGGAACTTGAATTCCATATAGATAGTGTGATGGAGAAAGTATTTCGGGCATTGACAGTGTTTATTCAAAGAACAAAGGACATGTCTGTCCTGTGTGGAGAGCCATTTCTGCTTGTTTCTTTAAATGTTATGGGAAAAGCAGTCGACCCTGTCCTCTCTGCCGGACAGCTTCAGTCTCCGCGTATTGATTTGGCCAATTGTCGCTCACTGTCATCATGGCAGCAGCAGTTGAAGGGACAGCTTGTCTTGATTTGCATTTTTGGGTGTTTGTGCTCTTTGTAGACAATTAAGACATGGAAGCCTGTTTATGGCAAGCTGGCAAATTCAGCAAAACATGGAAAAACCTGTTAGCACAGTTTGCACGTGTGTGGGCACAGAGCAGCCAAATGAACGCACATGTTTTCATATATTTGAAAAACTCTCAAAATAAAAAAAAAAGACATTAAACCATTGCCCAGATGGCTTATAGAGCTAGAGCTTTTTCCTTGAAGTACATGAGTATGGCTGTCAGACATCTGAAACCCGAAGCCATCTTAAAACATCATTTTGATGCTACCCCCTACCCGCCCTTTTTTTCCATTTGTAAGGGACAAGGATCCAGGAAGGAAAGTATCAGCTTAAAAGGCTTTTGTTACAATTAATTGTTCATGTTCTTTCTTTTGGTATCTTATTCTCTGTTTACATTTTATTTTTATTTTTTATTTTTTTGGAGACAGAATCTTGCTCTATCACCCAGGCTGGAGTTCAGTGGTGTGATCTGAACTCGGCTCACTCCAACCTCTGCCTCCCAGGTTCAAGGGATTCTTGTGCCTCAGCTTCCTGAGTAACTGGGATTACAGGCATGTGCCACCATGTCCAGCTAATTTTTATGTTTTTAGTAGAGACAGGGTTTCACCGTGTTGGTCAGGGTGATCTTGAACTCCTGAACTCAGGTGATCTGCCTGCCTCAGTCTCCCAAAGAGCTGAGATTACAGGTGTGAGCCACAGCACCCGGCTGCTGTTTCCATTTTGTAACGCTAGCGTCACCCCAGTGTAGGGTGGCTAGGGGTATTCTTCTTTCCTGTTTCCTGGTGTATTTTCCTCTACAGCATTGATCACTCTTTAACATACTTTTTGGTTGTCTGTCTCTACCTACAAAAATATATGTTCCCTGTTATATCACCGGTGCCTGGCACATAGGTAGTTAGTCAACATTTGTTGAATGAATGAATGAATGAATGAATGGGCTGAAAGAACCTTATTCTTCTTTCTTCTGTCACTTCACACCAAATGCTTTTGGAAAATGCTATGTGAACAGGGATCATAAGCAGGAGAGGTTACACACATTGCTGTGGGATAGCCCCTCATCCTCAGATACTTGTCTGGAAGGAGGTGGAGTACTTGAGTAGAAATGATACAAGATAACTTCTTCAGGAAATCAGCCAAGTGTCACCGCTTTTCACATAGGCGTGTGATGTTTGCGTATGTGTGTATGAAGAGCTGTCGTGGCCTAGAATCACGGCCTTTAGATCCCTTGTACAGATAGAAAAGTAAAGGCCAGGCCAGGCGTGGTGGCTCAAGCCTAAAGTGCGTGGTAATCCCAGCACTTTGGGAGGCCGAGACCATCCTGGCGAACACAGTGAAACCCCGTATCTACTAAAAAATACAAAAAACTAGCCTGGCGAGGTGGCGGGCGCCTGTAGTCCCAGCTACTCGGGAGGCTGAGCCAGGAGAATGGCGTGAACCTGGGAGGCGGAGCTTGCAGTGAGCTGCGATCCGGCCACTGCACTCCAGCCTGGGCGACAGAACGAGACTCCGTCTCAAAAAAAAAAAAAAGAAAAGAAAAAAAGAAAAGCAAAGACCGAGGCCCAGCAGTGCTGCAGGCCACCGAGGTGGAGTCCCTGTCTGCCCTTCTCAGTGTCCGGTCACTTCTCACTGCACTCCCCTCTTTACTGCTAAAGCCACCTTCCCTGACTCTGAATGTGTAACCATGAGGGAGAAAATGTACTCCAGGCTCACAGTTTGTGGAGAAAAAACCCAGCAGCTGAAAATAATGTTCACAAAGTTTGTATCTAGAAAAAGTTGCCATTTCTATCAGGTCTTTAAATGTCCCTGTTTCTCATACATTTTATAAACAACACAGTAGAAGGAGATTCTGGAACAGCAACGTTAGAACAAGGGGGAAAAAAATCATACCTAGAGCACTCCAGTTTCTGTTTTCTTCTCAGTTTAGGGCTGAGGCACTTCAGCTTCCTGTCTAAGGGACCACTCAAATCTGATTAGAAGCCATTATGGGCTGGTAATTATTCGTAATTTTAGGAAGACAGATGCCTCACCAATTCTGTTCTCTAATAGCAGGCTTATTAATTTTAAATTTGCATGGGAGGAGAAGTAGATGGCGAGGTGGGATAAGTGTTCAGATGCTTGGTCATTGACAGCTTTTTACTCTCACGTATCACATGGGGATTTGGGACCCAGGAAGCCCGCTGAGAACTGATGACTATCTGTCCCCTAAACAGCTGGGATCTTTTTCATCCTGAGCTCAGAAAGGTTGCTCCTACTGCAGCCAGGGAAGACAGGTTGTTGACTGGTTAGAAATCATGGTAGGTTATTTTCTCCACCTGCAGTTCACAGTTGGAAAGCAGAGCTATCAAAAAGTTGTCTCCTCTATTGTATTTCAAATCTGGGTGTTTAAAAAATTATGTAAGCAAATTAAGCATTTCTTTAATGGTAGTTGTGTGTGTTCTTGATGCGAATGAGAAGTGCATTCCCTTGTAAAATCACTGTGACTAAATAGAAAGATGTGAGCCTTAGAACCAAAGTTGGTTTTCTAGATGATCCTGTAGACTTGATGCTGAGCACCAGACAAAGATGTTGATTGAAGCGATTTAAAAAAAAATTTGTCTGAGTTAAGATTTTACACCAATATTTAGAAAATCAGCAAAAGAACTTGGAGGAATGTTCTCAGGCATGCAGATCAGCCCCCTGCCCACATTGTCATAAAATCTGAGTGTGCATACAGGGAAGCGCATTCCTTTCTGTTCTCATCACAGGTCCTTCCCTGGCTCTGCACCTGCCTGTCATGCGCGTCTGTGTGAAGAGACCACCAAACAGACTTTGTGTGAGCAATAATGCTTTTTAATCACCTGGGCACAGGCAGGCTGAGTCCAAAAAGAGAGTCAGCGAAGGGAGATAAAGGTGGGGCTGTTTTATAGGGTTTGGGTAGGTAAAGGAAAATTACAGTCAAAGGGGGGTTGTTCTCTGGTGGGCAGGAGTGGGGGTCACAAGGTGCTCAGTGGGGGAGCTTTTTGAGCCAGGATGAGCCAGGAAAAGGAATTTCACAAGAGAATATCATCACTTAAGGCAAGGACCGGCCATTTTCACTTCTTTTGTGGTAGAATGTTATCAGTTAAGGCGGGACAGGGCATTTGCACTTCTTTTGTGATTATTCAGTTACTTCAGGCCATCTGAGTGTATACCTGCAAGTCACAGGGGATGCGGTGGCTTGGATTGGGCTCAGAGGCCTGACATTGCTCTCTTCCCTACCTTCCCTACCTTTTCCCTCCTGTGCGGCTCTCTCACAAAGTGAATGGCCTCAGCCACAGCTTCTCTGCAGCTGCATCAGACTGTGGCGACAGGAGTGGTGGCTGCTGCAGGGCCTGCTGTCCCCATGGAGCCTGGTCTTGCTTGCCGCTGCAGACTGGTGATCATTTTGCACCTCAAGTATGGAATTCTATAGAATAAGAGCCAACATGCTGGGGATGGAGGTGTCTTTATCACGGTGCTCTGCATATTTTAATCTTGGGTAGAAAGTATGGAAAAGTATGGGATACATGTGGTTTGATGTCAGAAGGACGTTGTGAACTTGATGTGGACTGAAGATGTTCAGGTGCAACAGGCACCCCGGCTTCATTAAATGAGACTTCTCCATTTCCCTGCCAGGCACGCACAGGTGTATGGCCACATTTTATGTGATATCCTTATCTAGAGTGCGCCTTATCATCATGCTTAAAGTTACATGATGATATTCTTCCTCATAGAGTAGGTCCCAAACTGCATTCAACACTGAAATGTACTCTTGCTATTATACATAGAAAGTGCTTTCATATACCAAGTGGGAGAGCAGTCCTAAAATCTGGGCTGGAATCACAGAAGGAAGGCTTTGGGAAGCAACAGATTCCCTAGTCCAAAACTGGTTTTTGATGAACCTAGAAACAGGACCAAGAGAAGTGAATTTGCCTAAGGCCCTGACAGTGTCTCAAGGTAGCATTTGAACCTAACAGTTTCTTGACCTATTTCTTTAAATGATTAGTCATGCTTCCTCTGATTCCTATATAAACGTATTCCTCATTCATTCTTTTGTTTCAGTGAATTATTGCAGTGCTACCACCTAACAGTATTTGAGTCAAAATGTGGCAGTGTTTATCCCTTTCCAAGGTTTTTAGTTGCACACTTTTTCAAAGTTGTGCTTACAGTTTCTTGTTGGTTGTAAGGTGTCCTTTCAGAAGCCAATCGTGTGGTGTATTTATGTTGATTGTTGGAGGTAGTTTGGTTGGAACCTACTTTGAGTGGCTGGTGTGGGCCTGGGGCACAGTGACAACTGCCTGCTTCATGGGCAAAGATGAAGTAATTGCTTCCTGGGAAGTACCATCCTCCTGGCCATACTCTCCAGCCCATTTTGGTTGTGTTGGTTTCCTCACATCTGCACCTTTCTGGCTTCATGTGAGTCTCGTTTATTTGAGCATATGACTTCAGGCTGTGGGGAAGAATGGCCATTTTAGGACAGAGATGCACACAAAGGAACAACTGGCTAAATGTGAGTGAAGACATTCTTAGGGGGATTTCATTTCTTTTATTCTGTAACAGGAAGTCTGGGAAGCATTCTGGACACGTGGCCTGCGCTGTCACAGTTCCTCCTTCCAGGATCGCAGATGTTTGGATTGTAGTGATAACCGTTATCATTGAGAATGTCATTCTTGCAGGCTCTAATAAGTCAGGATTTATTCAGTGTTAATTTGTGAAAGACAACTGTATTTCTAGCTGAATCCATGTTAGACGTTTCTCCTGGCAGTGTTGCTGGGGCTATTTCCGTGGCTTAGTCTTAGGGAAGCACACGCCTTTGAATACTGCTGAAGCTGTGAGTACCCAAAGCGCACCGGAGTACTTTTGCCATATGGGGTGTTAGTCACTCATACACGTCTCAGTCAGACCTGATGGATTCTTGACCCCTTCCTTTTTTAATTTTTTAATTTTAATTTAAAGTTTTGTTTTTTAAGAGCACAACCCCTCAGGTGGCCACCGTGAATATCTGGTGTCTTCAGTTGGTTGAAGCCTATTTGCTCTCTCTGGTTCAAACATATTCAAAGCCTGATGATGCTTCCCTCGGTTGTTCTTCTGCTGTCTGACCTCAGTGCCCGCAGGGTTCAAGACTGTCAGAGCTGGGAGCCACCTTCACAACTACCAGGGTTTCCGGAACCGCCTTTATCTAGCCCTGGGGATGAAAGAGATGTCATCAGGGGCGGAGGCTTATTAGGTTTACATGCCATTGATAACGAATGAGGAGGTTTTCTTTTATATAAGGGGAGCTTCTTATAATGTGCTTTAGTAGGGTAAAGAAGCTTTTGAGGTTTGCTTTCTCTGGAAGGATAATTTGTGATCCTGCCCTTGCTTTCAACAAAAATATAATTTGCATACCAGTGCATGTTGTATTACTGAGCACTGGCTGACAAACGGTTCTTAACTCGTCATTCACTCAGCCACTGTTTCTTGAATGGCATGTGTGCCAGTTGTAGTAGGAACTTGCTAAGGCTCTAGGACTAACCCTTATGAAACAGGGGTCCTGGGGGAAGCAAATGCATATAACTATAAACGTTTGTGGGGATATCAGAGGGGGTGACTATAGGTGCAAAACTTCATTCATTCATTGTCCTATCTAGGAGGTTTTGTGTCTTAGCAGCGTGTTCCATAGTAACACATTCCTGTATCAAAATATTCATCATATTATTTTGAAATTCTCTGCTTAGGTATGTATTTTTCCCACTAAGTTTAGAACTGGTTAAGGACAGGCTATGGGGTATGTAATATATGTACACACACACACACACATATATATATAACCATTGTAAATATACAATATATATTTATACACACATATATATTTCTCCCTCTCTATATATATACACAACACACACACATATATATGAAATACATACACACACACACACACACACACACACACACACTTCTGCCAAGCACAGAAAGTCCAAACTAGGCAAGGGTTCTTTTAGGGTTCATGAAAAAATAGATGTGCTTAGTTGAGAGCGTCCTTAAGTTGCCAGGGGAAAGACAGGATGGATTCACAAAGGGCGATAGTTTTGTTTTTTTTTCTCCTTTGTTTAACTCTTGAATTCAAAATAATCCAGACTTATGGAAAAGTTGCAAAAATAGTACAGAGAATTCTCGTATGGTCTTCCCTCAGGTTCCCCAAACATTTCACCCCATTTGTACTTTCTTTTTCTCTCTCTGTAGATATAATTTTTTTTTTTTTTTCTGAAATGTTTGAGAGTGGAAGGTAGAATGCAGGGCAGGGTGAAAGGTGGAAGGAGAGAGAGGTGGGTTTGGAGGCTTTTTTTTTTTAACCTTCTGAGATGGAGTTTCGCTCTTGTCACCCAGGCTGCAGTGCAGTGGCATGATCTCGGCTCACTCTAATCTCTGCCTTCTGAGTTCAAGTGATTCTCCTGCTTCAGCCTCCTGAATAGCTGGGATTACAGGCACCCACCACCATGCTCGGCTAATTTTTTGTATTTTTAGTAGGGGGGTTTCACCACGTTGGCCAGGCTGGTCTTGAACTCCTGACGTCTGATGATCCACCTGCCTTGGCCTACCAAAGTGCTTGGGATTACAGGCATGAGCCACTGTGCCTGGCGATTGGGAGGTTTTTGCAGTAACCCAGAGCGCTATGATGAGGGCTGGACCTGGTTGGAAATGATGAGGAAGGTGAGAAGTGGTTAGGTCTGGCATATATTTTGAAAGGAGAGTTTAAGTGGGTTGGATGACAAGAGAGAAAAAAAAGTTTTAAGGATGATGTCAAGGATTTTGGACTGAGTAACTGGAAGACTAGAGATGCTGTTATTGGGATGGGGAAGATTATGGGAGGAGTGGGTTATAGCAGGGGGAATCAAAAGTGTGTTTTGGGCTTGCTAAATTTGAGGTCCAAAAAGAGATGTTAAGAAGTGTTGGCTGGACACGGTGGCTCATGCCTGTAATTCCAGCACTTTGAGATGCTGAGGCAGGCAGATCACCTGAGGTCAAGAGTTCAAGACCCACCTGATAATTATTAAAATCGATCATTGATGTTTACTAATTAATCATATTATTGCTGCTAATACCGCAGGGGGTGTACACCTACCTGTGATGTTGTTCCTAATATCCAGGGACAGAGGACATGATCTTAGTTTTAATATTACAGTAGGTGTACACTCACGCTGTGACACTGATCCTAATATCCAGGGGATAGAGTATGACATGACTCCCAGCATAGCAATGAACGGACAGCCACCCGGTGATATTGCTCCTAATATTCATGGAAGACGCATATGATATTACTCCCAATATCGCAGGGAGGATACAGCTCTTCTGTGATATGGTTCCTAGTATCCGGAGGGGGAGAGGATGATAATAGTTCCAGTATCGCAGGCTGTGTTCACCCGCCCTGTGATATTGTTATGAGTATCCTGTTAAGGATATGACTCCCCATAGAGCAGGAGGCATACATCCAGCCTGGGATATTGTTCCTAATATCCATGGAGAGGAGAGGCTGATATTACTCCCAATACGGCAGGGGGTGTACATCCACCCTGTGATATTCTTCTTAGTATTCCAAGGCTGAGAGGTTGATATTACTCCCAGTATCGAAGACACTGTACACCCCCACGTGATACTCTTCCTGGTATCCGGAAGGGGAGAAGATGGTATTAATCCCCATATCACAGGAGGTGAACACCCACTCTTATATCTTTCCTAGTATGCAGGCAGAGAGGGGATAATATTATTCCAATATTGCAGAAGATGTACACGCCCCCCCCATGATATTGTCCTTAATATTCCAAGGCACAGAAGACGATATTACTCCCAATATCGCAGAAAGTGTACACCCCCCAGTGATGTTGTTCCCATGATCCAGGAGGGAAGAGGATGATATGACTTTCAACCCCTGCCCCCTGCAATGCTCTCACCCTGCAACACCGACACCCAGCTCCACCTGACATGGGACCAGAGGTGCTGGCTGGGGGTGTTGATTGCTTCTCTTTTCTCCCTTGCCAGACTCAGTAGAGGAAGCTGAGACTGAGCAGCTGCAGGAACAAGGTGGGTTTTGCAGGTGGCTCAGGCTTCCTCTGGTTATGAGCTGGGCCTTGGGGTAACACTGGGGGAGGTGACAGAGCTGAGTATGGTGGGCATTGGATGCGGCTGTCACCCCTCTGTGGTGCAGGCTGGGGGCTTGGGGGACGTTGACTGAGGTGGGCCTGAACCTCTTGTCTACTCTGACACTGGAGGCTGTGGGGTCCCACACTTCTTCCAATGAACATGCTGTCCCCCGCCTGGTCCCCGACCGAGATGGGACATCCTTTCCACTGCTGGGGCCCACATGGAGCTGTGGGTTCCTTTCTCATGACCTGGAGAAGCTGCAATTCGCCCTGTGCTCTGCCTCAGAGATGGGAGGCCACAGTGTCCTCAGCGGGTAGCAGAATTCAGAGCCTTAGGTTGCAGGGGCCTCAACTGAGGTCCCTGAAGGGTCTGCTCTTTCCTGAGGGGCTGATTCAGGGAGGCCCTCCCGTCTCCGCTCTGGGGCTCTATCTCTTCCCCTCACACAGGGTCCACATGTGGACAGCCTGGTGATGTGGACACACCAAGGGCCCTTGGAAGTTCCCTGGGAATGGGATCCATCCCAGTACATTTGGGATGCAGACACAAGGTCCCAGAGGAGGCCTGGGAAGCCAGTGGGGAAGGGAAGGCTGTAGTAGGTTTAGCCTCGGGGAGGGGGCGGTTCCACCCTCTGCCAAAGTCCCTGGAGCAAAGGCACGTGGCTCTCCAGCTGCCCCAGAGGCCAGGGTAGTGGCTGGGAGGGGCTGTGTGCCTCTGCCGGGTGGGGGAGATTTCTTAGCTAATCTAGTGAAGTCAAGTCAGACATTTGCCTCTAAATCATATTTATTAATTTTTTAATTCCAAGGCTTTACAGATGAATAAGGAGACAGTTTGTATTGAAAAGAGTTTTTACATGTGAGCTTGAAAAAGAGAGTCTGTTTAAATCTAGTTTTTTCCTTCCCTGTAATGCCTCTTTTCATCCCACGTTTTCCAACAGGAAATGCGCTCGTTTGCTCACCTCTGGGAGGGGGCTTTGGCTAGCAATCCACCAAAGACAGCAGGTGCCAGTGGACTGCTTGAGCAGTCTGGCCTTTGTTAACCCTTTAGGAACTGTGGGCTTCAGGTTTTCAGACCATCCAAGGTGAAGGTGGCCACAGGGGCCTGGAAGCTTTCCCATCCTTCCTGCAGGGATGGTCCATTTCCCTGCACGGAGCTTGGTACCCGGGTACAACACCCCTGTCCTGTGCTGTCGGTGGCTTTACCAATTTTGCATAGCAGCTTTTGAGCTGATCAATAGCTCTGATTGGCTGTTGAGGATTTCATGGATTCCTGTACCCCACCGGGGGGCCCAATATGCTGACAGAAGTGACATTTGTAGTTGTAGTGCTGCATATACATGGGTCCAGTTAGAAGGCTTTGATTCTTTCTAAAGGGAAAGGCATCTCTGAGGGATCGCTGAGCTGACATAGTCTCCTCAAACCATGCTGTCAGGTGGGCAACAAAGCAGGACAGGAGGGTGATTTCATAGGAGAGTCGGGTCACAGGCCCGCGTGTTCTCTCTGTCCCCATAGTGCCAGAGTTCCTACGTGCTCCAGGCCCCGGGTTTTCATTGCACATAATTCTCAAGGGCTCATGGCAAGCTGCACCAGGGACACAGAGGGCCGGGATGCAGGGACCCTGCCCCCAGTGGACCAAGGACTCACTGCTGAACTCTAATCTGTCTAGGTATTTTTGTGACTTGCAGAAATACCTCCACCTTGCCTGGGCCTGGAGCCACAGGAGACTCTTCCGAAGGTGAGGAATGTTCTGGAACAATGCAAGGCCTGCCCAGGCTGCCCCCAGGAGCCAGCGTCCTGGGGTCTCTGTGCGGCATCCAGCAACGTGAGCTTGCAGGACCCCGAGGAGCCCTCCCTCTGCTTGGAAGCTGAAGACGACTGGGAGGGTCCAGAGGCCCTGAGCTCACGGCTGCTGTTCCTGAACACCTCCGGATACAAGGCCAGCTTCCGTGGCCTGTACGTGGCACTGCCATGGCTGAGTGGCATGTTCTGCAGCTTTAGCGACGAGGAGGAGCTGACTGGGCGCCTGGCACAGGCCCAAGGGGCGGCCAAGAAAGCTGGCCTCCTCATGGCCCTGGCCAGGCTCTGCTTCCTCCTGGGGCGGCTGTGCTGCAGGAGGCTCAAGCTGTCCCAGGCCCGGGTGTACTTTGAGGAAACACTGGGGACCCTGGACGGCAGCTTCGGGGACCTGTTCCAGGTGGTGGCTGTGTACGCCAACCTGACCAGCATTTACTGGAAGCAGAACCGGGAGAACTGTACACAGGTGGTTCCCAAAGCCATGGCCCTGCTCCTGGGGACGCCCGGCCACATCTGCAGCACCGAGGCGGACAGGGAGCTCCTGCAGCTGGCACTGCAGTGGGCGGTGGGTGGCCAGAGCCTGCAGGCCAAGGCCCGGGCCTGCTTCCTGCTGGCCAGGCACCACGTGCACCTCAAGCAACCCGAGGAGGCCCTGTCCTTCCTAGAGTGGCTGTTGCTTTTGCACAGGGACTCGGGAGCCCCAGACCCTGCGTGGCTCTCAGACTGCTCCGGGCTCCTGGCTGACATCTACAGCCGCAAGTGCCTGCCCCTCCTGGTGCTGAGCTGTGTCAAGGTGGCCTCATTGAGGACACAGGACTCGCTGGCCGGCTCGCTGAGGAGCGTGAACCTGGTGCTCCAGAACGCCCTCCAGCCCCACAGCCTCCCCACCCAGACTTCCCACTACCTCAGGTGAGCGCTGGCCTCCCTAACCCCAGGCACAGGCCAGGCTCTGTGTGGCTTTCTCCACACCGGCCTGGCCCAGCCGTACAGCCACCACGGCTACCACGGCCCGGCCATCACCTTCATGACGCAGGCGGTGGAAGCCAGTGCTGTTGCCGGAGTCTGTGCCATCATGGACACCCTGGTGGCCCTGGCCTGGCTGCATGTGCTTCATGGGCAGAGCCTGGTGGCCTTGAACATCCTGCAGTCTGTCCAGGATGCAGTGGTGGCCAGTGAGCACCAGGAAGGTGTGATTGCCAACATGGTGGCCGTGGCTCTGAAGAGGACGGGCCGGACGAGGCAGGCAGCTGAGGGCTACTACTGTGCCCTATGGGTGGTTTGGGACCTGGGCCAGCGAAGGAACCAGGCAGTGGTGCTGGCCAACTTCGGGACCCTGTGCCTGCACACGGGTGCCAGCAGGCTGGCCCAGCACTACCTTCTGGAGGCCGTGCGTCTGTTCTCGAGGCTTCCCTGTTTGAAGTGTGACTGGGACTTCACTCACGTACTCCTGCAGCTGGGTCACCTCTGCACCCGCCCTAGTTCCTCCTGTGCGCCTTCTGGGGCCACTCGGGTCAGGGCACACCTGGGGTTTGTGATTTGGAAACAAGTGATGGTTTTTCCACCATCGAAAGTGCTGAGTCATGGCCAGCAGCAGGTGTTGGCAAGCGCCCTGGAGACAGGCAGTTCCCATGCAGGGCCAGGCCCTCTGTGCCCTACTGGGGCAGCCAGCTCTTTCCGGTTTGCTCAGGGACCATCCTGCCTTGAGCACGGAAAGTCCTGCATGCTGGGAATCCCTGGCCATAACCCTGGGATCAAGGCAGGCTCTGCTGAGCTGGGACTTGGGGCCCCTCCATGAGCCAGGCCCTGAACACCAGTTCTTGTGCCCGTGTTATCTGCTTGGTATCTCGGCAGCCCTGCGCACCTGTCATCCCACTTCACAGAGGACACAGGGGCGGGTGATTGCCCAAAGCCACAGAGCAGTTCATGCAAAAGCAGCTCGTGCAGAGTGTGCCAGGCCCCACCCACAAATGGAGCTTGTGGGGTCCTCGGGAAGCAGGTGCTGAGTGTAGGAACGTGAGCTTCAGGCCAGAGAAGCCACAAAAGGGTGAGTGGCGCGATGGCGGGGCAGCACTTGGCCCCGCGTTAGGGAAGCCTCTTTAGTCTGGGACCAGAGGGTTGAGAGGATTTAGTCAAGTAATAGGTGTGGATAAGGGAGTGGTGGTGGGGGAGGGGCTGGTGGTGTAGCCTGTGTGAAGGCCCAGAGGTGAGCGGGGGTGAGTGAGCGGGAGTGTGAGCGGGGATGAGTGGGGTGTGAGCGGGGGTGAGTGAGTGGGGCTGAGTGAGCGGGGATGAGTGGGGTGTGAGCGGGGGTGAGTGAGTGGGGGTGAGTGAGCGGGGATGAGTGGGGTGTGAGCGGGGGTGAGTGAGCAGGGCTCATACAGGGAGGTGCAGAGTTGGGAGTGGGTGGGTTGGGTGCTGGATGGTGAGAAGCTCTTCTGGAGAGCTAAGCAGGGCCTGGGGCCTCAGGCTGTGGCTTGGCCTTTTCCCCAAGAGCACTGGGGAGCCATGGAGTGCTGTCAAACAGTCACTGCACACTGAGCAGTAAACAGACAGTAGGTGGGCAGGGCTGCCCGAAATCTAGGCCGCAGAGAATAGATGAGGAAGTTGAGTCCAGGGAAATGGTTGAGACAAGGGATACTGTTGAGTCCCCTCTGCCTTGCAGCGCTTTGTCATGGCACAGTGAGACCACTCAGAGGTGCCTCCTGTGGCCTGGACCAGAGCCCCAGGAGCTGTGGCCAAATCTGCCCATTTCCCAGCACAGGCCTGGCACCCACTCTTGGCCCTAGGAAGGATGAGATTTTGGAAAGGACCATGTGAAAGGGCCCCAGTCCCACACATCTGCCCAAGGAGGGGTGGGGGGGTTCCTACCCAGGCTTCTTCCCCAAGGGCATTCTCTGACTGGAAGGAGACCCTCCAGGAGCCCAGCACCCCAGCCCCCACTGCAGCCTCCGGTGGCTCCTGGCACAATAGTCTGTGGCACCTCCTCCTACGAGGCCCTCCCCAGGGTGCTGGGGGATTCAGACTTGGAAATGCAGGCCAGGGAATAGAGATCATGCTTCTGTGTCTCCCCACCCTGCACTGAACGGTCGAGGAGACCGAGGGTGGGGTTGATACCCCACATGCTTACTTGGGGTCATTTTTGAGTCACTTTCGGTAGTTCGTGTCCTTCTAGGAGTTTGGCTGTTGTGTCTAGATGGTCTGATTTGTTGGTGTACAATTGTTCATAGTGTTTTCATGGAATCCTTTTATTTCTGTCAGGTCGGCAATAATGTTTCCTCTTTCATTTCTGATTTTAGAAACTTGGGTTTGTAATTGTTTGTTTATTTATTTTTATTAGAGATAGGGTCTCATCATGTTCCCCCAGGCTGGTCTTGAATGCTGGCCTCAGCGATCCTTCCACCTCAGCCTCACAAAGCGCTGGGATGACAGGCGTGAGCCATGGTGCTCAGTCTCTGATTTGAGTCATTTGTGTCCCATCTTTCTTTTCTTGGTCAGTCTGGTGAAAGACTTGTCAATTTTGTTATTATTTTCAAAAAACCCACTTTTGGTTCTGTTGACTCTCTCTTTTGTTTTTCCATTCTCTGTATTTTTACTTCCCATTTCCACTCTCACGTTTATTATTTTCTTTCTTTTATTCACTTTGGGTTTAGTTCATTTTCTAGTTTCTCAAGGTTAGGTTTTTGATTTGAGATTTTTCTTCTTTCTTTGAATGTAGACATTTACAGTTATAAATTTCCCTTTCAACACTGCCTTAGCTGCATCTTGGAGTTTTTGATATGCTGTGCTATTTCTTTTTCTTTTTTTTTTTTTTTTTTTTCTTTTCAGGTTTTGCTCCATTGCCCAGGCTGGGGTGCAGTGGTGCAATCTTGGCTCACTGCAACTTCTACCCAGGTTCAAGCCATTCTCATGCCTCAGCTTCCCGAGTAGCTGGGATTACAGATGTGCACCACCACACCCGGCAAATTTTTGTATTTTTTTTATAGAGACGAGGTTTCACCATTTTTCCCAGGCTGATCTCAAACTCCTGAACTCAAGCGATCCTCCTGCCTCGGCCTCCCACAGTGCTGGGATGACAGGCGTGAGCCACCGTGCTGGCCCGGGCTGTGCATTTGTTTGCATTCTTCTCAAATTAGTTTTCAGTTTCCCTGATGGTCTCTTCTTTGACTCACTGGTTGTTTAGGAGTGTGTAATTTCCACATATTTTTGAATTTCCCACTTTCCTTCACTCTTGATTTCCAGTTTCATGCCAGTACAGCTGAAGAACACCTCTGCTTTGGTCTCAGTCCTTCTCCATTCACTGAGGCTCGTTTTGTGGCTTGGCACATGGTCTGTCATTGGGAATGTCCCATGGGTGCTCTAGAGGACTGTGTATTCAGCTGTCGTTGGGGGGCGTGTGTGACAGATGTCCATTCAGTGTACCTGGTTTCCAGTGTTAATCTTCAGAATGTTTCTGACACTAGAAAATCAGAAGCTTTCCACTGTTCCCAGCACCGTGGCTTTGGGAGAGGCCAGTGAGCCTATGGTTTTGGAGCCTGGTTGCATGAGAGAAGCATGTGTGGGAACACCAGGGGCTGGCTTTGAACACCATTCCCCCAACGTGATGCCATGTGTGGCAGACATGACGCTTGGCTTTGCTCTCTCAGGGTTTCATCTGCGACAGGGGCTACTTGTGCCCCTGGCCTCATCAGCTCAGGCTGAAGGCGGCCCTGGTCCTCGCCAGAGGGACTTTGTGAAGCAGAAATAGATGGCCTGGTGCAGGGGCCGAGCCTGGCCAGGACCTCGGCCCTGGGAGTTGTAAAGAAGGCCGGCCTCTACCATGAGCATCTGCACCAAGCTGTGCCCATGTCACGGTGTGCTCAGTGTCTGTCCTTGTACAGGTACATGGCCTGTCTGATCTTAGGGTCCCCGCCTATGGGGCCCAGGTTCACAGAGGTGTGAAAGAGACAAGCACAGCGCAGGGGCCTCCGAGCCCAGCCAGCCTCGCTTCGATGCTGGGAGGCTGATGTCTTCCATTTTGTCTTCTGCCCAGGCCAGCTGCAGGCCGTCCAGTGGCTGTGCTACTTCTACAGCGTCGTCATGCCCAGCCAGGCCCAGTGTGTCATGTACCATGAGTTCCAGCCCTCCCTGGCCTGCAAGGTGACCGACAAGGTGCTGGAGGGGGCAGCTCCTGGAGCCCATCAGTCAGCTCTACCTGTCCCTGGGCACCAAGCAGTGAGGGCTGGCTTTGCAGTGGTGGGGGTGTGGAGGGGGGCAAGGGGGTTGGGGGGTCAGGGCAGGGAGGGGGGGCACAGGGAAGCTGGCCCAGGGCCCCATCAGCCCCTTTCCTTTGGATCATTTGGTTCCTTGGCATCAGATGCTTTGAGCTGGTGGGTCTGGAGTCGTCCCAGGGCTGCTGCTGGCTCGTGAGTCCCAGCTTGAGCCTCCCTTGTGGGTCAAAGGTTATCTCAACCCCAGCAGAGGCAGTACGTGCACTCTGGGCTGTTCTTCCTACTATGGTGGCTTTTGTCATCTGACCTCTGCCTGGCCCAAGTCTTCACTCCTGGCCTTCATCTGTCCCCTTAAATGTGACCACAGCAGCCACCTGTGGCTTCTCTCCCACAGAAGAGACAATTGTGTCACCTGCTTCCCTGGGGCAGGGTTTCAAGGTTTCACGTCCCATATGTGGCCCACTCGGCTTCCCCCGAGCATCCTGACCTGGTGGGGTAACCATGGCCCTGGCCACCTCACCCACAGCCCCTCGAGTGTTGGACTTACTTAGAGAGCGGGGAAGGAGCCAGATTCCATGGGGACCCGGGAGACTGGCTCCAGTCTTGGCCTCAGTTTACAGAAGGAAAATGGGCCAGTGTGCTAGAGCCATGCTTCTCAAAGTGTAGTCCCTGGACCAGCAGAGCAGCATCTATATCACCTAGGAGCTTGTGGCAAGTGGGAGTTCTGGGGCCTGCCCTAGGCCTGTGGAGCCAGAAGGTCTGGGGGCAGGGCCAGCAAGCTATACAGACAGGCCTCCAAGTGACTGTGATGCCTGCACACCTTGAGAACCATCGGCCTAGATAGCCTCTGAACACTAACGGCTCCTGGTGCATCTGGAGAAGACACAGGCCATGTTTGGGAGGCAGGGGAGATGGGCTAGCACACTCCTCCTGCCACAGGGCAGCATGGTGCTCCATTCCCTCAGAAGGATGTCCTTCATCTTTTCCATGCCGTGTGTGTTCACCCTGGCCCTCCCAGCAGCCTGGGAAGGGCAGAACACTGCACACACAAGAGGGCCGTTTTCGGTCCTCACATGCCAGATTCATCTGTCACCAGACCCACGGGAGGAGGCAGACTGGTTCCAGGAGGATGACAGCCCTTGTTCTGACACGTGTGTCTGATTCCAGGGCCTACAGATCCACTCTGGACTACACCAAACGAAGTCTGGGGATTTTCATTGACCTCCAGAAGAAAGAGGAGGCGCATGCCTGGCTGCAAGCAGGGAAGATCTACTACATCCTGTGGCAGAGCGAGCTGCTGGACCTGTACATCCAGGTGAGTGGCAAGGGATGCAGGAGAGCCCCTGTGCTGTTCACTCTCTGTCCGTTCATCCTTCCATCCATCCATCAATCTGTCCTTTCATCCATCCATCATTCATCTATCCTTTTATCATCCATCTATTCACCCGTCTATCCATCCATTCACCTGTCCATCCATTCATCCTTCCATCATCTGTTTACCTGTTCATCCTTCCATCCATCCATCCATTCTTCCATCATCTTCCCATACACCTGTGGGTCCTTCCATCGATCCTTTTATCATCCATCCATTCACCTGTTTGTCCATCCACCCATCCTTCCATCTATCCAACTGTTCATCCTTCTATCCATCCATCATCCATCCATCCATTTCATTCATTCATCTGGTCACCTGTTCATCCATCCATTCACCTGTTTGTCCATCCATCCATCCACCTGTTCATCCATCCCTCCATCCTTTCATCATCCATCCATTCACCTGTTCATTCTTCCATGCATCCATCATTCATCCACTCGCCTCCTCATCCTTCCATCCATCCATTCACCTATTCATCCTTCCATTCATCCATCCATCCATCGTTCATCCATTTTATCATCCATCCATCCACCTGTTCGTCCATTCATCCATCCTTCCATCATCCATCCATTTACCTGTTCATCCTTCCATCCATCCATCATTCATCCATCCATCCATCATCTATCCATCCGTTTATCCATCCATCACCCATCCATGATCATCCATCCGTCCATTCACCTGTTCACCCTTCTATCCATCCATTTCCATCCATCACCTGTTCATCCTTCCATCCATCAATCCATATATCCATCCATCCATCCATCTCCTATTCATCCTTCCATCGATCATCCAATCCTTCCATCCCTCCATCATTCATACATCCTTTTATCCATCCATTCACCCGTCCTTCCATCCATCAGTCCATTCATCCTTCCATCATCCATCCATTCACCTGTTCATCCGTCCATCCACTCATCCTCCATCCATCTTTCCATTATCCATCCACCTCCTGTTCATCCTTCCATCCGTCCATCCATTCATCCAACATCCATCCTTTCACCCATCTATCCACTCACCTATTCGTCCATCCATCATTCATCCATCCACCCACCAATCTACCTATTAATCCATCCCTCCGTTCATCTGTCCATTTGTTTATCCATACACTGGTCTATCCACCATATATCCATCCATATGTACATACATTATCTACCCACCCATACATACATATACACATCATTCCAACCACCCACCCACCCATTCATCTGTCCGTCCATCCATGTGTCTACACATCTGCTCATCCATCCACTCATTCCTGAGCCACTGCTGAGCACCTGTTGTATGCCTTTTCCCTCCCTCCAACTGGTTCCCTCACATCCTCCCCCAGTGGCCAGCATCTTCTCCCTGAGGGCAGAGGCGTGGCCCCTCACAGTGCCTAGCACCTGCTGGTATACAGCTCATGCTCAAAGAATGTGACCACTCAGTTAACACACAGAAGAATGTGCTCCAAGTGACACGTGGCACATCTCCTTACAAAATGAATCATAGCGGCTGTTTTCAGAGGCTTTCCCAAACACAGTGTGATCTGGAACAAATTGTGAAGCCCACGAGCCTGGTGAAGCTTTCATTATTGAGCACCTGCTGTATACCTCCTTGAGCTGAGGAGAAGGATCAGCTCATGGCCAAGAGGGGACCAGGCCCACCCACAAACACTGTTGATGTGTGGCCCTGAGCTGTGGTGGGGATGTGGCAATGCAGAAAGGAACCAGGGGATGGGCTCCCAGCAATCTGGGGGCCGCGGGGGGTGGGCTAGGGCTATCCCTGGTGGTAGGATTCACAGGTGTTGGGCTCCTGGGCTGCAGCTGCTCAGTCACCTCCTGGCACTGAAGTGCGTCAGTTCATTGTCCTCATGCCAGTGGTGGGGCAGCCCTAATGCACAGGTCTGAAAAATGCTCTGGTGTACCTGCAGTGTGTGAGAGGAAGGAGGCTGGCGAAGGTGGGTGTGGTCACCTCACCAGGTGTGGGTCTTGAGGGAACTTCTGCTCCTTTCAGGTGGCACAGAATGTGGTCCTGTACACAGGCGACTCCAACCTGGGGCTGGAGCCGTTTGAGGCAGCTGGAGACATCTTCTACAACGAAGCCTGGGAGCGGGAGAAAGCCGTGTCCTTCTACCGGGTGAGCTGGCCTGTAGGCTGATGTGGGTGGGCCTCAGGGAGTCACCTGGAGGGCTGAGGCACAGGTGTGGCAGGGCAGAGGCCTCCCACCTGGAGGCAAGGCCACCCACGCACATGCTTCGTTTCCCCGTGGTCTCACCAGGAATGATATTGACTGTGCCCCTGCCCGGGACAAACGCTTGGGCTGTGGACGTGGCATTGGCTCTACCCTCGCCTAGTTGTCTCACCGGGAATGATATTGACTGTGCCCCTGCCTGGGACAAACGCTCAGGTCTGGACAGCTCAGGTCTGGACATGACAGTGGCTCTACCCTTGCACCTGATGCTCTCAAGCAACCATGAGTGGGAAGTCCTGTCCCCATCTTCCAGATGAGGAAGCTGAGGCTCAGAGAAGCACAGGGACATTTCAAAAGACACACAGCATGTCAGTGGGAGGCCCAGGGCCCAAGTCTGCCTGTACCCCGAAGTGGGGACGACTTCTCCCTTCCTCTGAGCTCATGGTGTGGCTCAGCCCTGGGCACAGATAAATGTGTTTTTAGAGCAGAGAGGAGTGCTGGCTTGGCTCCCCCTAGTCAGACCCCCGGTGCCCCAGTGGGAGAGGCTGGTCTGAGGCTGCCAGGTGTAGCTAGATGGGCCCCAGGTGACTCTTCAACCCCCAACTTGGGTGTCTGAACCGTGCGTTATCCCAGAGCACAGAGCTCTGCGGAGGTGCAGGGGTAACTGGGGCGTGGGATGCTCCAAGCACATGTTTGAGCTCTGAGGAAGGCGCTGGGCAAGGTGGGTGCTGCGGGAAGCCTGGCCCCACCTGCCTGTGTGGTAGGACCGGGCCCTGCCCCTGGCAGTGACTATGGGCAACCGCAAGGCAGAGCTGCAGCTGTGCAACAAGCTGGTGGCACTGCTGGCCACGCTGGAGGAGCCCCAGGAGGGCTTGGAGGTTGCCCACATGGCCCTAGCACACAGCATCACCCTGGGTAAGTCCCCCTGAGCCCCTGCCCTGCCAGGATCCACACTTTGCCAGAGCCCAGCCTCCAGGTCTGTAGGGCAGGAGCTGAAACAGCTGCTGGATTTTCCTAGTCTCCTGTCCAGGCAGGCAGATCTGCCCAGCTGGCTTCCCCGTCTGGCTGTGTGGCACAGCCCGAGGTCTCCTCACACAGTGCTGAGCTCTGCTTCCTCTGTCTCTTCCAGCTGCTGACCACAAGGGCCACCCAGTGTGCCCTCTGCCTTCCAGACATGCCAGGCATCTCGGTCCCTATATGTGCCAGGCTGAGTGGCACATTCCCTTTGTCTTGTGCCCTTTTCACCCTCATCAACCACACAACTCTCTGATGAAATCCCAGTTCCCCTTCCAGCAGCCTGCCCCTTAAGGCTGGGCATCCCCTGGTGCTGTGCCAGGATCGTCTGTCCTCCTCCAGAGACAGGGAACCCTGGGCGGGCCGCATGCCCCAACGTCTTGTGCCTTGGGGCCCAGTACACAGTAGGTGTGCAGCTGTGTGGGAATGCATTGAATGCAGGCTCCACAGCACTCGCCCTGAAAGGGGGAGGACATCAGAGACAGCCTAGGTGGGTTTGTGCATCTGGGGGGGACCTGGAGCTCAGGCATGCGGTAACTCCCCAAGGTAAGGGGCTCTGATCGTGACATACCCAGGAGGAGTCGGATGTCACGTCTGTGGGCTGCATGGAGCCGGGGTTCCCGAGAGCACCTGGACTGCATGGGTTGTGGGCTCCCCCGGTTAAAACCAGTGAACAAAGGCAGGTGGCTATGTGTAGGCAAGCTGGGCCATCCAAGTCTGACTTTGCCAAAGCCTCACAGTAGACAGGGGCAAGCCTTATTAGTTCTGCTTTGCAGATGGGAAAGTGAGTCTGGGAACCCAGAAGGGACTGGCCAGAGCTGCCCAGGTGACCACAGGTGCCTGGAGGCAAGCCAGGTGCTGCCCGGGGTCTGCATACCTGCTCCTGAGGGGCCTGTGCCCTGACTGCCCTAGGGAGCCACGTCCTCACACCTGCCCCTTTGGCCTGCACCCCAGGGGACCAGCTGAATGAGCACGTGGCCTACCACCGGCTGGCCACCCTGCACCACCTGCTGGGCCATGGCAAGCTGGCAGAGCACTTCCACCTCAAGGCCCTGTAGCTCTGCAACTTGCCGCTGGAGCTCGACGAGGAGACCCTCTACTACGTGAGGGTGTACCTGGTGCTCGGTGACATCTTCTATGACATGAAGGTGGGTGGGGAGGGGCAGGGCTTGGGGTGTTTCCAGCCCCCTTGGAGTGGGATCTCCACCCAGACCCCAGGGGCCTGGGTTCCAGCCTTCCTTAGGAATGGCCCAGTAGCCTCCCTGGAGCTCTGCACGTGGCTGGAGGAACCGGCAAGGTTCGCAGATACAACCCAGCTCCCAAACTGGCCAGGCCCCACCCTCAAGAACTCAGTCTCTGCCTGGGAGGCTGACACATGAGCGGGCAATGGTGGCCTCTGGGTAAAGAAGGGGGATTGCATTCAAGGGGGCCCTCCTGGAGGAGGTGACACCAAACCGAGTCTTGTCAAGTTGCATTTAACAAAACAGGGTCAGGAGAAGGACATTTTGGAGGACGGCATCATCCTCACATTGAATCCACATTGCAAGATCCAACCCAAATCCCAGTGCCTCCTCTAGGAAGCCTGCCCAGGGTGCCAGCCTGCACTGAGCAACTCCTTCCTGGAGTCCCGAGACACCTTGAATCTTCACATCACCCAGGAAGGGTGTGGTGGGACCCGTGTCTTACCATCCGCTTCACAGACAGGGGAACCCCAGCTCATGGCAGGTGCAGTGGGGCGGGGCCCCAGCCAGCCAGGCTGAGACCCTGCTGGGTCAGGTCTGTCTCAAGGGGAGGTGCTGTGCTCTCTCTGCCCCCAGACCTGCAGGGGTGGAGAGCTGGGAGTGGCAGACTCAGACCTAGGGTGTTTCCACCCCTCTGCCCAGCAGGCACTTGCCCCTCCTCAGCATCGCACTGGCCCCCTGTCAGTGCTCATTATGGGCTGAGGGGCCAGGGCACTCCAGTCCAGGGACCGAGATCTTGGCCTTAGAACATGAGGAGCTGGGGCTGCCTGGGAGGCCCCTGCCCAGTGCTGGCGACACCTGGTGGTCAGAAGCGGTCCCTGTGGCCTCCCAAGTCCCAGCCAGACAGGGAGGTGTCAGGCCCAGAGGGACGCTGCTCACTGCTCAGGGGCTCGCCTGGGACCCAGGGGACGGGCCTCCCAGAAGTGGGCCTTTATCTCTCTTGGTCAAGCCTGCTGCCCACTCTGCCTGCCCAAGAGTAATGAAAGGGCCAAGTAGTACCTGAGAGGCCAAAGTCCATGGTTGAGGTCGAGGGGCAGAGGCCTCCTTCACCTCCTTCCCATGCACAGCCCTCTGGGCCTCATCGTGACTATGCTGTCAGCCCAGGCCAGCTTCCCACAGGGAGGCCCCCTCGAGAATTCCCCAAGGGCAGCTGTCTTTCCAAGGCCACACCCTCCTTGTATATAGGAGGCTCTGGACCGAGGGCCCAGAGGAGTGGGAGAGAAAGCTGGGCTGGATGGGGCCTGAAAGGCTGGCAGAGAGGCAGGGGTAAATGGGCATCCTTGCTGATTGCCTCTAAAATGCGGTCCCCTTTAGTCTACACGTGAGAGTGAGCCCTGGGAATAGGGTGGATTAGGTGTGTCCTGGCTCAGCCTGCTACTCACTAGCTGCTGCGCACACTACAGGCACATGGAAATGCACACAGGCACACACACATACAGGCATGCACACTCAGACACACACAGCCACAGGTGCACACACAACCACACAGGCGTGCACACAGCCACAGGCACATGCAGAGACATGCTTTGGCTGGCTACCCTTCCTGTTTAGTTAGGATGCCCCCACCCCTTCAGGAAGCCCTTGCCTCCCACCCCCGGCTGAGTCAGGGGCCTCCTGGGCTTCCCTCTGCCACAGCCTGGGCCACCTTTGTGGTCAGTGTTCAGTCCCAGGTCCCTCAGACTGGGAGCAAGGATGTTAGGCTCAGCCATGCACCCAGCAGAGTCCAGTGTTTTGCTGGGCTGGGGAGCATTGGATGAGCAGCGGCGGTGACTCAGGGTCTTCTCACGCCCCTGCTCCATGTGTGGGGCGGGGCAGTGAGGGAATGGACTGCTGCATCTTGGACTTTGTCCTTGACCCTGGGAGCCATCTTGAGATGGTAAAGAGGGACAGGCCAGGCCTGGGTCTTAGAGAGGTCCCTTGGGTGTCCCCCATGTGGAGGAGGCACCTGGGGAGAAGCCGGGGGGTAGATGGGAGGGTCAAGGTGGAGGTCTGGGAGGCAGCATCCCAACCCAGGGATGGTGAGTTTGAGCCAAAGATGCATTGAAAATGAGAGTGGATGTCTGGGGAGTCACACTCCGTCAATATTTCAGGGAACATTGCCAGGGGAGGACACCTGTGAGATGGTTTTGTACCTGGCCTGGCCCGTGGAGGGCCTGGAAATGGTCAGCATGGACAGGGGCCGGAGGGGAGCCTGGGTCACTCAATGCTGTGCCTCTGCTGTGGCTTGGAGCCACGGGTCCTGCATGGAACTCTCAGAGCAGGCAGGATCTGCCCTGACCCCAGCCCATGGGGAAAGCAGCCACTGCCTGCAGAGAGGGTGGGACTGGGGCAAGAGGCTTGGGCTGAGTGGAGCATAGGGATAGTCAGGAAGGCTTCCAGGGTTGTCCCCACCTCCTGCAGCTGAGACCACAGCAGTGTCACAGGCTTCGGGGCTCATGGGGTGAGCCAGCATTGGCTGGACATGTGGAATGACCTGGAGACAGGAACAGCCTCTGGGAAGACAGGCTCCGAGTCCCCCTTTTGCTGAGCATGGCCTGTCCCCTTCAGGAATGGTTTGATGCAGCCGGGTACTATCAGCTGGCACTGGCAGCCGCCGTGGACCTGGGCAACAAGAAGGGCACAGCTGAAGACCTACATGCCGCCGGCCACCATCTCACACAACTTCCTCCTGGGCCACGAGAAGTAGCTCTTCTGCTACCAGAAGGCCAGGACCTTCACCACAGAGCTCAATGTCTGCAGGGTCAACCTGCCTCCTCTGCCACTCAGCGGGTGGGCCTCCTGGTTGGCCCCAGCCACCCTCGCTGAGGACAGCATCCGAGGGAGTGGGTTTTGTGCAAGGAGGATGGTCTCCTGCCTCTCCTGGTGTCTCCTGTGACTCATTTTCTGGGATATGGAGGCATGAAAGCAGGGTTCAAATAGTCCCCAGGGCATCCTTCCCTGTGTGCTTCCTGGGCTGTGTCTAGGGGCCAGCTCCTTCCCTGGTGGCAGCCCTCTGATCTTGGGGATGAGAAGGACCCTGAGTCCAACAGACCTGGGCCAGGTCACCATGAGCCTCGGTTTCCTTGGCGGCCAGAGGGGAGATGGTGGTGGAACTCCTGGAGCAGCTCCCTGCTCGGAGATTTTGCTGTAGGTCTCGTGCCGCCCTTGCCTTTATCCTTCAGGCCACTGTGCCCACATGTGGGGACTACTAGTGCCCCTGTTCGCCATTGAAGAAACAGAGGCACAGAGAGGTTAGGTGTCTCGCCCACCGTCACACAGCAGGTAGGGGTGGAGACACAGCCCAGTACACTGACCACCACACCACCCTCCTGCCAGGAAGGTGTCCCCCATTAGGACCCAAGGTCAGCTCCTGGACCTCTCTTGTGGTGTCAGGAGAGCCACAGGCCAGGGAGGGTGGCCCCGGGGATCCCTCACTCAGTGTCCTCTGCTCCCACATTTGTTTGGGCCGAGCCTGGCCAGTCCCACCTCTGGCCACCGATCAGCCCTGCGGGAAGTGAGATGCAGGAATCTCCACCTGTGTGGATGCTGCTACCCAGTATTGAAAGCCTTATCTGGGCTGCCCCCTATGCCGTCCCCACAGGCCCCCTCCCCTTCCGGCCCCCGGCCCTCATCCCAGTCCCTGGAATCCCAGTTGTTCCTTCTTGGAATCTCTTGGCCCCAGGGAACACAGCTCACAGTCTCTTTGCCAGTTTACAGCAAGGAAACCGAGGTTCAGAGACTGTGGGTGTCCCACCTGATGCTCACATACACTGCACTCTCGCAGGCCCCTCTTTTAAACACTTTAAATGAGGTGACATTCGCATTGCATGCAATTAACTATTTCAACGCGAATAATGTGGTGGCATTTGTGCATTCACAGTCCTGTGCAACCACTCACGCCATGTAGTTTCAAAACGTGTTCATCTCCCCAGAAGAAACCTGCCATCCTCAATCCTCACTAAGCTGTTACCCTTCCTTGGTATCCCCCAAGCCCCTCGTTTAATGGAAGGGGAAACTGAGGCCCAGAGAGAGACTTGCCAGTGGGTGGAGCTCTGATAATAAGGAATCAGGCACCCATCTGCTGCTTCAGTCCTGGGTTGGTTTTCCACCCAGCAGAGGTGACAGAGCTAGGAGGTTCTGGGACCACATGCTTGCAGCCAGAGCCCTGCCCCAAGCTTCCCCACCAGGGGGCAGCAGAGAGCTTTCCAGAACTGGCCGCAGGGCTGGCAGGAAGCAGCGGATCAGAGCTGCTGACAAACCTCAAGTAGACCCCCAGATCACCGTCTCTGTGGGTTGGGCTTGGGAATTGGAGAGGAGGCCGCATGATTGGAAACCTGAAGACAGCACGGCCTGGCTGGAGGAGCGGGAAGTGCCATCACGTTTACTGAGGACACATCTCCTGCCCGCTGGGCTGGGCATGCAGCCACTCTTCTCAGGGTGGGGTCCACAGGTCCGGGTTGCTCTCAGCCCCCGACCTGCCTCAGAGTCCAGGGGGCTTTGTGCCTCCCCATCTCCACCCCCCCGGCTGGTGCCATGAGGGGACTGGATCCTGGGATCCTGTTCCTCTTGGGCAGCAGAGACTGGGGGACCAGAGGAGATGATGGGTCTTCAAGCCCCACATTTAAACCCCAGCCTACCATGCACAGTCTGGGTGTTCGGGGTGAGGGAGTTGATGTCTCTGAGCCCCAGTTTTGTCACCACTAAAATGAGGCCGACATACTGGGGCAGAGTGCCAGTCCCAGGGCTAACAGAGGCCTGTTTCCTACTGACAATACCTCTTACTCCTAGGAACAGCTCCAACAACCACACACTAGGGAACACTCAACCCAGGCCAACTTGTCAGAGGCACGTGAGCCAGAGCGACTCCATCTTGAATGGGGGCTGGGTAAAGGGAGGCTGAGACCTGCTGGGCCGCATTCCCAGGAGGCTAGGCATTCTTAGTCACAGGATGAGATAGGAGGTTGGCACAAGATACAGCTCATAAAGACCTTGCTGATAAAGCAGGTTGCAGTAAAGAAGCCGGGCAAAGCCCACCAAACCCAAGATGGCCCACAAGAGTGACCTGTGATTGTCCTCATGGCTCATTATGTGCTAATTATAATGCATCAGCTGCTACAAGACACTCCCACCAGTGCCAAGACAGTTTATAGATGCCATGGCAACATCTGGAGGTTCCCTACATGGTCTCAGAAGGGAGGGCAGAAACTCTCAGTTCTGGGAATTGCCCACCCCTTTCCTGAAACACTCATGAATAGTCCAACCCTTGTTTAGCGTATGATCAAGAAATAACCATGAAAATGGGCAACCAGCAGCCTTTGGGGCCACTCTGCCTATGGAGCAGCCATTTTTTTTTTTTTTTTTGAGATGGAGTCTCACTCTGTTGGCCGAACTGGAATGCAGTGGCGTGATCTTGGCTCACTACAACCTCCATCTCCTGGGTTCAAGCGATTCTCCTGCCTCAGCCTTCCTAGTAGCTGGGATTACAGGCACCTGCCACCACGCCAAGTTAATTTTTTGTATTTTACTGGAGACAGAGTTTTGCCATGTTGGACCAGGCTGGTCTCGAACTTCTCACCTCAGGTGATCCACCTGCCTCGGCATCCCAAAGTTATAGGATTACAGGAGTGAGCCACTGCGCCCGTCCAGAGTAGCCATTCTTTTATTCCTTTTCTTTCCTAATAAACTTGCTTTCACTTTATGGACTCGCCCCGAATTCTTTCCTCTGTGAGATCCAAGAAACCTCTCTTAGGGTCTGGATTGGAACCCCTTTCCAGTAACAAACTTGCTTAACCTCTCAGAACCTTCCTCTCTTCATCTGTAACCAAAGACAAAGCCTCCCCCCAAGGTTTCAAAGCCGTGGAGAGAACGCATGGGAAACGAGGGGCACAGAGTTGGTGTGCAGAACCAATATCACATATTGGGTGTCAAGCCACTGTCATGTTGGAAGTAATACCACAAGTTATGAGGAACAATATCATGGGGGGGGTGTGTACCTTCTCCAGTACTGGGAGTAGTATCATCTCTTCCTTTAGATAGACAGGAACAATATCACAGTGTGGGTGTACACCCCGTGTGTTTTTGGAAGCAATGTCATTCTTCTTCTAGGTTTTACGATTCATATCACAGGTGGGGTGTACACCCCTTGTTATATTAGATGGAGTCTCATCCTTTCAACCTGTATCTTTAGAACAATATCCCATGAGGGTTGTATATCTCTTCAGTATTGGTAGTAATACCATCTTCTCCTTTCCTGGATATAAGAAACAATATCACAGGAGGGGTGTACACCCCTTGCAATACTGGTACTAATATCACCACTCCCCTGTGTTTATTAAGGACAAAATCCCAGGGTGGCTGTACGGTTCCTACTTTATCGAAAGTAATATCATCCATTCACCCCCTGGATATCAGAAACCATATCACAGAAGAGGTGTCCACCCCCTTCGATACTGTCAGCCATGTCATCTTCCCGCCTGAATATTAGGAACGATACCCCACGGTTGGGGGCGGTGTACACCCACTGCGATCTCGAAGATAAAATCAGCCTCTTTCCCGCTGGATATTAGGAACTATATCACAGGTGTGTGTGCACCTTCTGGGATATTGGGAGTACTGTCAGCCTCCACCCTGCTACCCTGCTGCATATTAGGAACAATATACAGGGGGCAGGGTAGTTACACTCCCGCGATATTGAGAGCAATATTCTTCTTTCCCCTGTACAGTAGGAACTACATCACAGAGGTCTGTACACCTTCTGCGATATTGGGATTAATGTTGTCTTCTCCCCCACAGAATGTCAAAACCAATATCACAGAAGGGTGTACACCCCCTGCGATATGGCCAGTAATATCATCGTCTCTACCTTTGGATACGAGGAACAACATCACAGAGGGTGTGTACACTCCCCTGGAATATTTGGCATAATGTTATCCTCTCTTCCCCTAGAAATGATATCCCTGGTGGAGGGAGATGGAGTACATTAAAAACAACATGACTGGGTGGGTGTACTCCCCCTCCGATATTGGGAATAGTATCATCCTCTCTTCCCTAGCATATTAAGAACAATATCACAGGAGGGATGTACAGCCACAGTCCCTGCGTTATTGGGAGTAATAGCGTCTTCTCCCACTCTCGATATAAGGAAGAATATCCCAGGGTTTGTGTACATCCCTTGCGATATTGGGCATATAGTCATCATCTCCCAATGTGGATATTGGGCGTAGTGTCCCAGGGGGGTGTACACCTTCTTTGATATTGGGAGTAATATCATCCTTTCCCCTCAGGATCGTAGGCAACATATCGAAGGGGTTTTACAACTCGTGCGATATGGGCAGTAATATCGTCCTCTCCCCACCTGGATGTTAAGAACTACATCACAGGAGGCTGTACACTTCTTGCCATATTGGGAGTCTTATAATCCTCTCCCATCTTGGATATTAAGAAAAATATTACAAAGGAGGTGTACACCGGCTGAGATATTGAGAGTAATATTATGCTCTCCCCTTTGGGATATTAGGAACAGTATCACAGGAGGTGTGTACAACCCCTGCGATACTGGGAGTAATATCCTCTCCCCCTGAATATAAGAAACATTATCACAGGAGGATGTACTGCCCCCGTGATATTGGGAGTGATATCATGTTATTCAGAATAGCACAGTGGGCGTATAAAACCCCTGCCGTATTGCCACTAGTATCATCGTCTTCCTCCCAGGATATAAGGAACAATATCACAAGGGGGTTTACACCCCTGCGATATTGGGGGTAACATCTTCCTCTCCCTGGCTGGCTATTAGTAATATCTTCCTCTCCCTGGCTGGATGTCAGGGAAAATATCACAGTGGAGGTCCACGCCCCTTGCGATACTGAGAGTAATATCATCCTCTCGCACCCTGGATAGAAGGAACAAGATGATCGAAGGGATGTACACACACTGCGGTAGTTTCAATAATGTCATCCTCTAACCCGAGCTATTAGGAATAACATCACAGAGGAGTGTATACTTTCTGCGATATTGGGAGTAATATCATCTTCTCCCCGCCGGATATCAGGAACAAGTATATTGATTATGAATATTAATAAATATAATAAAAATTAATAGTAATCACCGATATTAATGACAAGATACTAAATATACACACTGGTTAAAAATGATCACGATTAGTATTAATAATATTAACACTATTAACAATAAAATAATGATATCAACAATTAATGTTACTAAGATCAATACTGAGGGACGCTGGCAATAAAATAATAAGAATAATATTGATAAATGACATTAATATTAAAAATTAATTTTTGGCATCCATCATTATATATATAAGTATTCATTATTAACGGTAAAATATAAATTGATATTACTGATAATTATTAAAATCAATTCTTGATGTTTAATAATTAACTATATCATTATTCCCTGAGCAATACACTGAAGGTGTACACCCCTCTGTGAAAGAGGTGATTATTTCCAGAGGGTGAGATGATAATACCCACAATATCCTAAACAGGCTGTGAGTCCACCATGACTCCCAATAGCCAAGGGGGGGAGAGGGGGTGGTTATTGGTCCCCACCTCACGGGGGGTGCCTCACCACGGAAATCAGGCTGAAGAACATAGAGATGTTTTGCCCACATTTAAAAATCCAAGTGTGGGACTCATAGAAATAAAACACATTATGGGTTCACTTAACTTTTCCAAATTTTTACTTGGAGAAACCTATAAAGTTCTTGTCAGTTACATCCTGAAGTTTTTCAATAATTTTTAAATGCAAAGGTCGGGTAAGACTCGTAAAGAGGTACATACATACGGCCTGGCGCGGTGGCTCACGCCTATAATCCCAGCACTTTGGGAGGCCGAGACGGGCAGATCACGAGGTCAGGAAACCGAGACTATCCTGGCTAACACGGTGAAACCTTGTCTCTTAAAAATATAAACAATTAACCAGGCATGGTGGCAGGCGCCTGTAGTCCCAGCTACTCGGGAGGATGAGGCTGGAGAATGGCATGGACCCGGGAGGCGGAGCTTGCAGTGAGCTGAGATCGCACCACTGCACTCCAGCCTGGGTGACAGAGGGAAACTGTCTCAAAAAAAAAAAGGAGGTACACACGTACACGCCACGTTCTTCTCTCAAAGAGACAGACCCTTTTTTAAAATTCCAGGTATAAATGTGGTTGTCATCCTGCTTTTGAGAGGATGGGCTGTGTTTTAAGCATGAACACACTTTCCTCCATGCACCAAGGATGCACCATGGGGGACAGTGCTGCCGCCGCCTCCCCAGTCTCTGCTCAGGGTGGGGCAAGGGGAGCTCATTTGTCTCCCATGTACACCGTTAACAGGCCAGGTGCTTAGAAGGGGGCTTCCAGGACTCGCTGTAGGCATTCGTTAGCAGGGCAGGCAGTGCTTCGTGCTGGTGGGCATCCAGCAGTAAGGGGGTCTTGCACTTCTCTCCCTGGGCCCAGCCCCAGACGGAGGGGAAAGAGACACCTGTATCGTAACTCATGTGTATTTATAGACATACAGAGACTCTGCAGTGCGAGGCACAGAACTAGAAGGAATCATGGAAACAAGAAGAAAGACATTTGGTTACGACTGGCAGAGCCACCTCAAGCCTCAGCACTTCCTGCCGGAGCCCTCACCGACTAGACTCCTCTGGGGTCACTGCCACTGCCTTGCCCTGCTCATAACAGGGCAGACAGTGACAGAGCCTCAGAACAACCTCTCACTCCTTCCTCACCAGCCCAGGGGACGAGCTGCTCATGAGTGTCCCAAAGTCTGAATGCAGGAACACAGAGGTGACTGAGCAGAAAGGGGGACAAGAACAATGGCCGCGGGTGTGCAGATATTGTGGGGCACCCCAGCAGCCCTTTCCATCTTAAAGAGGATGGCCACGGGTGTGCAGATGCTCCCGTGTGACCCAGCCATCCTTTCTACCTTAAAGGGGAATGGCCACAGGTGTGCGGATATTCCCAGGTGCCCCAGAGCCCTTTTCACCTTAAGGAGATTTTCAGTCTCATTTCAGTCTCCAAACTATTCAGTGAGGTTGGAGGAGTACCACTGTGGACCAACACTGGCACCAAGTAAGGGCAACTTTATAACCACGTCTCGACCATGAGACAATCAGGTCTTGGCCATCTGGTCAAAGCTTTTTCTGTAACAAAGTTGGATAATTAAGTTGAACTTTGGTTTTCCAAAGCTTGTTACAGAAACCACATCTTCCTAGGTGTGGCTCCGTGGTGTCACATGCACACATCAGTAGCCAGGCTTGCCAATACTCACAGCACGTTACACGTTCACCTGAGAAGGCTGCTCAATCATTGAGGGCTCTGGCGAGCTCTGAAATGAATTTGCCACTTCAGCCTACACTCTACTCCCTTGTTTAGTTAAAGAAACCCGAAAGACAGAATTTGTTTTGGCCAATAGCCTGCTGACCCAACTGCAGAGGCTTTAATTAGAGTACTTTCACTGCATCATAGAAAGCAAAGTCATATAGATCAACTCATTACTACCACTCCAAAGGTTTAGTAAATCTCCAGATAATCAGACAAACATTTTAAGAAGCTACATTAAGGTTTACAATACTCAAAATTTAAAACTACATCCATGCTTCAAAAAACCAACATTCCCATTTTAGATGGCCAAATGCATATGAGAAAGAAACGTGCTGAGTGCATTTTTTGGGTAATCTTATGGAGAAACTGCCACTTTAAAAATGGCTCTAGGCCGGGCGCGGTGGCTCAAGCCTGTAATCCCAGCACTTTGGGAGGCCGAGATGGGCGGATCACGAGGTCAGGAGATCGAGACCATCCTGGCTAATACGGTGAAACCCTGTCTCTACTTAAAAATACAAAAAACTAGCCGGGCGACGAGGCGGGCGCCTGTAGTCCCAGCTACTCGGGAGGCTGAGGCAGGAGAATGGCATAAACCCGGGAGGCGGAGATTGCAGTGAGCTGAGATCCGGCCACTGCACTCCAGCCTGGGTGGCAGAGCAAGACTCCGTCTCAAAAATAAATAAATAAATAAATAAATAAATAATAAAAATAAATAAAAAATAAAAATGGCTCTAGTTCCTGACTCCAGATGAGTGTGGTGGGTTGTCTCACTCAATTTCAACTCCACCTGAAGCTGGACGCTAGAAATCCATTCCCAGACTCCAGGGCACCAGAATTCCCACTTCTGGAAACAGCCTGGAATGCAGACCTGTAGCAGAGAATTCTTTCCTGCCCACCCTAACCGTCCTCTGTGGAAGGCAACAGTCAAAGACAAGTCCACCCCCCTAGGCACAACTGCACCACGAAGAACCATTTCAAGGTGGGAGGTGATTGATCAGTGGGAACAGGCAGTTTAGCTAATCACTTATAAGGCAGAGAAGAGGGGTTTGAAGGCCTGTGTCTGGCCTTGTCCTCGGTAAATGGTCATCTGCAACTCAGCCTAAGCCACATAGGAAGGGGCTTCTTGCAGTAAAAGTGGGGGCGCAGTTGTGGGGAGGGGGAATGTCTTAACCATCACTGTTTTACAGGATCACAGGGCTCAGGAAATGTTCAGTATTGTCACACACCAAGATTTTTACAGTCTGAAGAAAACTACAGTCCTAAGGTGTCAGTTCTCAAAGCTCTTAAGTTCCTCCTAAGATTCCCAGAGGGTCTCCACTTCTTGCACCAAACCCCAACTTGCACAGGCACCTGCGTCTTCCTCCTGCAGCAAATGCAGATGAGAAGGCTGTGGTTCTGCTGCAGTAATGATACCACGCAGCCCTAACACCACAGCAGAGCAATGGCTCTGGCCTGAATGTCCCCAAAACCTCATGCTGAAACCATCTCCGATGGGATACATTAAGAGGTGGGGCCTTTGGGAGGTCCCACTCTCAGGACTGGGGTTGGTGTCCTTGTTGGGAGGCCTGGAGGAGCCCTCCTGCTCCTCCACCACGTGAGTCCCAACGAGACACCCACTGCCACACAAGACCTGGTGAGATGCTGCCGTCTGTGAGCCACAGGCCCTGGGACACCAGATGTGCAGGTACCTTGACCTTGGACTGCCTTGACCTTGGACTTTCCAGCCTCCAGAGCTGTGAGCAATAAATGTCTCTTTATCAATCACCCAATCGACAACAGCCGGACAGAGAGACAGTAATGTCACAACATGAGTCACTTTCTCAGTGAGCCAGAGGCCTCCCCATGAGCCACCACCATAAAGCAAGAACTCCCTGGAGGATGGAAAGGGGTTCACAAGGAATTCTACCCAGCACCAGGGTGTCTATCCTTTCTTGCAGGAAGATAGCTGAGCCATGGCAGGAAACTATGGGGTGGGTGGGGCTGGACAGTAATGTGTCACCTGCTCATCTAAGCCTCAGTCTCCTGCTTCTCATCATGACAGCGGGGGTAACACCCCCTCACCTGAGCTGTTGGGGGAGGTAAGAGTGTTGGGCGATTAACAATTGTTAGCTCCACAGAAATTAGGCAAAGAATCCGCCCCCTAAGTCTTATAAAACCAAACCAGCCCAGGAATTCCATATCACTACTAATTTACATGGGAAAATGCCAGATTCTCCTAAGTTCTGGCATGTCATTTGTATTAATAAAGTTTGCAGAGTTTTCATATACTAAGTATATAAAAGAGGAAAATAAATGACACAATTTGGAGGCTGAAGCAGGAGAATCACTTCAGCACAGGCAGTGGAGGTTGCAGTGAGCCGAGGCCTCGCCACTGTACTCCAGTCTGGGTGACAGAACGAGACTCCACCTCAAAAAATAAAAAAAAAAAAAGATTTTGCTGCTTCATACTAGTAAAGTGGGCAGATTCTACATGCCAGCTCTTATTCAAAGGTTGGCTAACACTGACTCAGGAACTCTGGCCCTGATGTGCTTGGAGTTTTAATCCTAACAGTGTTAAAGACCACGCCCCCAGGAGCTCTGAACAAGTATTCCAGGTATACGCTGAACAAGACCACACACTCTCTGACCGAAATCTAACTTCACAGACCCAAACTACAGAACCACAGAAGACACTGCTTCTGTCCAACTTTGTGTTCTGCCATCGTTTGTGTCCATTATTTCCTACAAACCATCTCATTAGAATTTAGGGCACACAAAAGGCCAATATAACAGGGTTACATTTCAAAGGTTTGGAGGTGAAGAACAGATACAATGCATTAGCTTCCTATTGCTGCTGCAACATATTACCACAAATGCAAACCTCCTCTCAGCCCAGGAAGTCAGGAGTCCCAGGGCTGAAGTCAAGGGGTCAGTAGCTTGTATTCCTGCCTGGAGTCTCCCAATTCGTAGAGGCCACCATGCAGCTTGACTCACAGCCCCACACCCCTCTGACCACTGCCCCGGCCTCAGGCCTGCACCCCTCCGGCCCCTGCCCCACCCCCATCCTCAACCCCACAGCCCTCTGACCTCTATCCCGTCCTCAGGTCTCCTCCTCTGAGGCAGACCCTAGTACTCCCTCTCATCAAGGCACATGTGAAAACACTGGACCCACCTGGACAACCCAGGGTCCTCCCCCATCTCACTGTCCGTTACACTCACATCTGCAAAGCCTCTTTTGCCATGTAAACTTCATTATACTAACAATCATTTAACAAGTCCATTATAATGATGTGAAAATTGGCATTGTTTTCCTCCTAATGAACAGATCAGTCACCCATGTAACCTATAAATATTTGACTATTAAATACACAATACTGTAGGGGACAAAGATGAGGAAGATGGTTCCTCCCTGAAAGACGACCAGACCCTAGACGGAGGGATGAACGTTCTGAACAGAATCAACGTAACTCAACATTTGAGTCGGAAAGGCCAAGCAGTAAGACTTTCAAAAAAGCAACCAGAAAGTATGTACTGTGCCTGTAGTTCACAGCCGAGCCTGGCGTCATGAGCATGAGTGTGCGGACACGCACACAGGGCCCAAGTTTAAGATCAAATATAAGGAGATTTCCACTGTAGTATTTAACTAGATCGTATTACAAAATAGCCTCCTGATGGCAGTTTTTATCCAAAAAGTTCTCTGTAATTAAGGAAATTAATTTTCCCCTAAAAGACATTTCTCTATCATCCCATATAAACTAAATGGGCATATTAAAGAAAAAAGACAAATGTTTGACTTCGGGGGTTTGCCTACGGCTTGGATAAACATGATTTTCTTCTGGCCAAGCAGGGAGCAGCTGGACCAGACTGGAGGGAAGGAAGAACAAATTTCCACTCTGACCTCAGTTGGGCACCAGTCTTCCCTGTCAGAATGTGGGTGTGGTGCTTCCCACACACCAGCCTCTGACGAAACTCAGCCCAAGGGTGTGGGAAAAGGCTGTCTACTTCTGAAAAATCTATAAAGTGCAGACACATCAAAAGCTTCAGAAGACTGTAAAGGGCCAAGGAGACCACTACACCCTTGGAGTTTACAGAAAATGGTCAGCATCACACGTGCCTGAGGTCCAGGGTCAGCTTCCAGCTGCCGCGACGGCGTGAGCACAGCCCTGGCTTCCCCTCTGATGCAGAGAGCTGGTCACTCTGCCGGCAGCACTCAGAGACCAGAACATTCTAGATGAAAGCAACGTGTTCCTTTTAAAATGGGGAACCGGGGCAGCACAACTGAAGCTCTACGACTGTCTCAACTACTGGGTTTCGGGGTAGCATTAGGAAATCGTGAGAATCCAAATCTCAATTTCATACAGATTCCAGATTCACTGCAGGTTCCAGAATTTCCTGAAACATTCTTCCAATTTATCACTCAGGATTCCCTTGCCAAAGCTAATAAAGTCTACATTCCTTACGGAAAAGCCACCATATGCACCACCACAAATAAGATCAACTGACGCCCGCCCTTTGCACCAAACATAGAAACTATTACTCACACAAGACTGTGCTGGAGGCAGCTCTCAGCTGAAGCCGAATCCATGAGACTTCATTATCCCCATTTTGGATCGAGTGTGAAGACTGTCAGCAAACCAGGGCCCCAGTGTAAAGCAGAGAACAGATCCTCTGACGCCTGCCTGAACATTTCCTTCCCACCTCTGTCTTGGATATTGAACACCCTCAGAGCTACTGAGTCACCCACATTTGCAGATCATTTATCCAGCCACCAGGATAACACAATTATGCGATAAAAATGCCTTCTCAGGGCTTTGTCATACTCAACAAGGAAGCTCTGAAGGCTAGGCAAGCACAAGAAAGGGGGAAGCGTCCTTCAAACAGAAAAAAACCAAGGAAAACCATGCAGAGACTCGAGAGAGAGCAGAAACAGAGCCCGCTGTAGCCTTTCAGGTCCTGCTGGCTGCAGCCCTGCGTTACGTGGCACCATTTCCACGGATGCATCCTGCTGGGCCCATTTGAAAGGTCCCACTGGCCAGAAACTCACCCCCACTTCCAGCTCCTGCAAGACCCGCTGCAGCCCCACTCCACCCTGGGGGCCGACTGTGCAAGTCTTCCTGGAGCGACCCCTCAGAGTCTGCTCAGTGTCTGAGACTGAGAAGCACCAACGATCCAGAAAGGCACAATCCCATTCTCCTCGTGCTTTCTGGGTTCCAAGTTGTCTTAATAACGAGTCCTGCATAAACCCCAGGCTGAGGAGCCAGCCAGGGCACAGCAGCACCCAGCTCATGCGCTCCACTCACCCCACAGAGGACCACGGAGGCCCCAGCACACTCTGTCCGCGGGGCAAGACACCAGAAACAGCCACAGTTCAGGGTTCCACCACCCGCCCCGCTGCCGTAATTACCTGCTGTGATATGAATTCTCATTGGTTGGAAAGGTGATCCCACAGCTCCGCTGCCTTAATTACCTGCTGGGATCTGAAATTGCATTGGTTGAAAGGGGGATCTCACTGCTCAAGCACTCCCTGCTGCCTCCTTGCAAACAATATAAAAAATCCAAAACCCCTCTTAAAGAACGTTTACTATAACCTCAAAACAAGACCCATCCCGAGACCAAGGAAGATACACACGCACATCTGACACCTGGTGGACATCAGTGAGCAAACGCCACGGCTTCCGTGTGGCGTGTGAAGCAGAAGACCTGTCACGGTGACTCAGGCTGGGGTCTGAATGGGGTCTTCCAAGCAACTAGGCAACCAGGACGCACACCCCAAAACCCAAGTCCCCGCACTCATGTACCTGGCAGAAATGCTGCTTGGCCATCAACACCAGTTGTGAACTAAGACCGATCTGTGTCCTGTGGCCCTCACAACGTCCGTACATGCCTGGACCCAGCACAGGCCCGCACGGCACCCTGCTCGCCCCCTGCTCGCCCCCAGTGGGGCTCTCTCCTGCCAAGGGGGATGGCCCTGAAGTCGTTGAGATTTCCAAAGCTCTACAAAGTCGTCCTTCCTCCTGCTTGTTTAGAAGGCCTAAAGCCCTGAAGACACCAGTGAGAATTGACGTAGCCTCTTAAGGCAGCTCAAACACCTACACACAGGAATGCTGGACCTCTCTGCCCTCGAGAGCAGCCGATAACACACTGGGATAAGCAGAAGGCACAGATGTCACATCCAGAAGCCAGTGGCGCTCACGTTTGCATTCCAGGAGTCGCCCATGTGAGTCCCTCCAAGGCTTCCAAGTCCCACTTGATTGTTTTCATCGTATCTCTATAATATCAGAGACATTATATCTCATGGTATCTATGAGATCATCTCTACTTTTATGAGCACATATGCTCCCTGACTTACCATGGGATGAAACTGTTCCAATAAACCCAGCGTAAGCTGAAAATATCCTAAATAGAAAGTGCATTTGACATAATAGTTTCAACTTACAACGGGTTCATCCAGAGGCAGCCCATCTTGGGCCAAACAATGTACTGAGTGTGACTAGTTCACACCATCACAAGGTTGAAAAAAAAAATCACAAATGTAACCATTGTGAGCCAGAGACCATCTGTATTGGGGCTGTCTTCAGAGACAACATAAACCTCTTCTTAGACAAGAATCACAATTTATAATCCTCAAAATGTTAAACTTAGTTTAACAATCTAGAGGTTCAAACAAAGCCAAAGTAGGCCCACAAGGCCATTTGTGCCATTCACTAAGACACATGACTCTGTAATAACCCTCACCACAGCCCCTCAGGGTGGGTCCCAGAGGCGGCTGAGACTTCTGGCTACGGACACTAACGAAAACAAAATCAGAGTACGCAGGTGCAGTCAAGTCGTATGACTTCTCCACTAGCATATGCACAAATGTTCATCAGCAAATCTGATCTTTGCTTTACCTCCCTCCCATGACCTAAAAAGGAGTCCACCACACACACACACCACTTCAAAAACATAATTAGTACTTGCATTCAATTCTGGGCATTTGGAATAGACCTAATGGGTGATTAAATCTCTCCTCCAACCCATTGCTTAGTCGTCTTCGAGGATGAAGGATTTTGTGTAACACAAGTCAACATATAAAAGATCTTGTATAGAAACAGACTTTCAAGTGGTCCTCATTATAGTGATTCAACTAATATACAAAGAACTCAACACACAGCAGAGTATATTAGAAGAATGATTAATTTGTTCCCCTCAAAATCCTAATATCTACACAGAAAAAATACCCTATACACATTTTATCATTCTTTACCAGTATAGCCATACAAAGGAGTATCACAAAAGCAAAAGGACACATTTGGTTTGACTCACCGTTCTAAATTTAATATAAAATTGCTAAAACCACCAAGACAAACATGACTATGAAGTATTTAATGATCGTCACCTAAATTCAAGTCACCATTCAACCACCAATACCTCTGCTCTCCTTACGGGAACTTTCCAAAAGTAAATTCTAGAATTAACAGGACAAATTTTTCTGGTGATAGAAATTAGGAAGAAATTGGTTGAAGGTGGTTGCTTGGCTGTCAAACTTTTTCTCAATAATATTTTGTAAAATAAAAGCATCAAACAGATCTTTACATTAACTTACAATCTATCAAGCAATACTGGAGTAAGCTTTAAATATTAGCCACATTCTGTCAGGGCTGACTAACATTAAATCAGCATCAGTCTCATGTCTTGCAGCATCCACAGCTCATCTTCTTAAAACCACTTAAGATTTCATAATTAACTCAATTAAACAATGTAAGTCATCTCCTTGATCTTTGACATGAAGGGGTAATTTTCCCCCAAAATAGTACCTCTTTCCTTGACATGATTTAATCTGTGGTTAGAGTATTTAACAGGATTTCTTTCCTTCTTAGAAAATAAAATATACACCTTTCCAGTATGAAAAACTCTAACTGATAATGCTATAGCTTAACCAGGTCAAAAGCATTTTTTTTTTAAGTTAAAAAACTAACCTAACTGCATCTTTGGACCTTATGTGAGGTAGTGTCCAGGGTCACTGGGACCCCTGCTTGGCCAGTTCAGCTGGGTACCAATTAAAGACAGAAACCCAAGTGTTCACTCAAAGCCCCTTCCCAGCTGTTCATCCTAGTGGAAGAAGCCATGGGTACAAACGACTGCGGCATTCTACGGAGGGCTTTGGGGATAGGCTGCTTGAGACCATCAAAGTGGCTCACATCCCCCGAGTATAAAGCCAGTGACTGCTCTCAGCTTCTATCCACAGCAGCCAAGGTCTGGAATCACCTGAGTGTCCATCAACAGGGGATGAAGGGAACGTGGCCCGAACATACACAGGAGAGCCCTGTTATCCGCGGCAGCATGGATGGAGCTGGAGGACATAACGTGAAACAAACGAGCCAAGCAAGGAAACGGCGCATGTTCTCACTCAGAAGCAGGAGCTGAGAGCAGATCTCATGGAGGCCAAGAGTAGGTGGTCAACAGGGCCCAGCAGAGCCCACTCATAAGCAGGATGGGCAGAGGCTGGTGACGGGCACAAACACACAGCCTAATGGGAACACGAGACCTACTATTGACAAATCAACAGGGGGATGGCAGTGGGTCATCTACTGTGTATTTCAAAACAGCTAGGAGAGAATAACTTGAACATAACCAGCACAAGGAAAAGAAACTATTTAAAGTGAAAGACATCCCAAGTACCCCGATTTCATCAATATAGGGGTGAATCAAGGTATCACATGCACTCTGAAAATAGGTACGTATATTGTGTATCAACAGAAACAAAAACCAATGACAGAACCATTTGCGAAGCACGTGCAGGAGAAGAATGGGAAGCCTGATGTGGTGTGGCTGTGTGTCCCCACCCAAATCTCATGCTGAACTCTAACCCTGTGTTGGAGGTGAGCCCTGGTGGGAGGTGATTGACTCATGGCGGTGGGTTCTAATGGTTTAGCACAATCCCCCAAGTGCTGTCCTCATGATAGTTCTCCCGAGATCTGGTTGTTTGGAGGTGCATGGCACCTTCCCTTCACTCTCTCTCCCCTTCCAGCCATGTGAAGACATGCCGGCCTCCCCTTCACCTTCCACTCTGATTTTAAGTTTCCCCAGATGTAGAAGCCTGTACAACCCACAGAACTGTATGCCAATTAAACCTTTTTTTCCTTATTACCCAGCCTCAGATAGTTCTTTATAGCAGTGGAAGAACAGTACAGTCCTCAGGACCAGCAATGTTTTCCTTCTACCCAGCGGCCAACAAGGTCCCCCACCCTAGCTGGTTTTCCAAAGCCTTTGCCAGAATGCTGAGGCTGTTTTGGGGATAGTAACTTTCCCCACCTCTGGCAAACCAGATGGGGCATCCTATTTGCCTCTTACCACCTTTCTCAGAGAAACCCCACCTCTGAAACAGCCTCCACCAGGGGCCTCCTTCAGCAGCAGAAAAGCTGAGTGTTCCTTGCACTTCCCTTCTTCTGAACAAGTAAACATCTTGTTTTTCCATCTTCCCAGCTCATTGAAAAAAGTATCTTATGCTATTTTCCTAACACACACACACGGAAGAGAAGTGCTGAGAGGGCAGGGGCTGTTGTTTTCCTGGATCTGAGCCTGGCCCTCAAACACTAGCCGAATACTAACACGATATCCAGAGGCAGAAATGCAAATATCCACATGACTTCAAATACCCTAAGGATTTAACAGGCTGAGTGGCCCATGTAACTATGGTTTGCTGGGCCATTCAACTGGTGTCCAAATCCCTGTCCAAGTGAGCTCTTTAATTTCGAGACTTTTCAGACAGCTGTTTTGTTGTTGTTGTTTTTATTAAAGGGATATGTTACAGTTATAATCAAGAATATCCCAGGCCGAGTGTGGTGGCTCGTGCCTGTAATACCAACACTTTGGGAGGCCAAGGTGAGCGAATCACCTGAGGTCAGGAGTTCAAGAACAGCCTGGCCAACATGCTGAAACCCCATCTCTACTAATACAAAAATGAACCAGCCATGGTGGCAGGCACTTATAATCCCAGCTACTCAGGAGGCTGAGGCAGGAGAATGGCGTGAACCAAGAGGTGAGGCTGCAGTGAGCCAAGATCACACCACTGCATTCCAGCCTGGGCAACACAACAAGACTGTCTCAAAAAAAATAAAAATAAACCAATACTCCCAGTTAGTTCTTCACCAATGTCAGATACATCAGTTTAAAGAAAAATATGAAAGCATGTTTTTAAATTTCAGTGTTGAATTTAACCATATATTTTAAGAAGATATGAAGATAGAAGTTCCCCAAGGATCGGGGGAGAAAAAAGCAGTGAAGAAAATTTTAAAACCTCAGGAGAAAAACAAGTATGGGTTAAGACCTCAAGGCAAAACTTTCTCTTTGCACTTTGATTTCAAAAGAACAGAGATGCCCAAAATATGAACTCTCCCATCTCCATTTTATATTCCTCTGTGTCCTTTGAAAGGCTGGAGATGGGATCCCAGGTTCCAAAGGTGTCTGGCCATGGCTCACATCAGGCAGCATCTTTCACAGCCGTTTACTCCCCTGACTGTGCCTAGAGAGCTCTGTGGCCCAATTTACAAAAAAAAAAAGGTCCTAATTTACTCACGTTCATCACTTTGAACAGAGTCTCAAGAAATGAGACAAATATTGACACTCCACAGAAGCAAGTACTCTCTTCCAAAAAGTCTTGAGTCAGGTTCCCATGAGCCAGGCAGCTTGCTTACAGAAAGCACTGGCTGACTTGCTGGTTTCATGTTAAATGCATTTAAAATGTTAAGTGATCAAACCCCCCTCCCAGTGGGTGTGCGCGTTGAGCTGGCTGCAGTAGTGATGCAGACCACGTTCTTGCCTTTGGTTTTGCTTCAGGCAGAGCACCCCACACCCAGGAAGAGGCCAAAGGATGGCATCGAGGTCTAGGACAGATCTAAGGAGAGCTGGAGGCTGACGGCCTCATCTGCAAATAGTCTCTCATTTCAGAGGAAATCACTGAACAGAGTTCATAACACGTAAATTTTAAAAATTCATATTTCTAATTTCATCCCATTAGAACTTTTGAACCTCCGCCTCCCACCTAGAGAACGTCAGCTCAAGCCGATCACAGCGCAGTGTGATTTTCTATAAATAATGTGCATGCCTGCATCTGAGCTGAGATGTGAATGTCTGGAATGTGCCTGCCAGGCCCAGGAGAAACTGCAGCAAGTGTGGGGACACAAGCCGCTAAGGAATCTGATTTGGAGGGAACTGGAGGCAACTAAAACTAGTTCTACTGTTTTTTCTTGGTAAGGTTTGACCAGGCAAACTGTTATCACTGTTGCTAATTCATGGTAATTGGGATGGGGACTTAACAGTAAGTAATTAGAGCAATTACAGAATTTGCTACTCAATTACAATGGCACAGATTCCTGAGAATGGAAGAACTGTTGCCCAGGAATGGAGTTCAAGAGGTCCTCCCCATGCTCCAGGAAACATGGCATTTCCACGCACCCCTGTTTTGGTCCCTGGCCACCACCATCCTGATCTCGGCCATCTGATGGTATCAGTCCCCAAAGCTGGAAACACCTGACCTCTTGTCACCCTCCCATCTCCCCTGCCTTCCTCCAGTCTGGGATATTCAGCGATGCCCACATACAGCACCAGGAAACCAGGGTTATCCCAAACCAGTGCCTGCATTCAAAGTCCTCCACGGCAGCACAATCACCAATGGCCAATACTCCCAGAACCTTCCACTTCAAAACGGGAGCACATCTGGATTCAAGCTGACAATGCTGCATTCTCTTTGCCATGTACACATGAATGTCAGGTTCCACCTAAAGGTATCAGGTTCCACGCTGGTCAGGAGCCCAAACCTAGTCACTCTGCATGATCTCAATTCACCATCCACCGAGAAGCCTGTAGTTTTCCTCTGGTGAACAGTGTGGATGGTGAATGCATTTCCCCTGAAGACTAGGAGACAGGAACCTGGCCAAGGAGGCCAGTCACCCCAGCCCCTGCAAGGTCCGGACATACCCCTCTGCTGTCTGCACATAGTACTCAAGTCTAGCAGTGCTGGCTCTGTGGTGGGATCCATCTGGGCCTGCAGAGGACCCGGGGCACAGGAACCATGCAGCCTGGCTGCAGCCAGAGGCCTAAGGGATCCCCACGAGGCTCTCCAGCCTAGGTGCCCTCACCACAGGTAGAGCCATGCAAGAGAGTTGCCTGCTGAACTGGAAACACCCCAATCTGCTCAGCCAACACAGAAATACAACAGCCACCTACAGCTGCTGAGCTCCAAAATGTGGCCACTGGGCCTGAAGGGTTGAATCTGGAATTTAATCTGTGAAGTTCTTTTCAAATGTGTTTAGCTATGTAATCAAATCTTTATTCTAATAAATTTAAAGGAGTCTCTGGCTATGGGCTCCCTTGTCGAGCATCACAGCTCCAGGGAGTAAGAATGGGAGGGAGAGGCCCAGAGCCTCTCTGCATTCTCCACGCTAATTCAACAAGTCATCATAAGGAAAGGCACTCCAGCAGGAGAGGTGTACATGGAAGAATTGACAAGCATGACCTCCACCGCATCACAGCTGCCTCAGGCAAAAGACAATGATGCCCACCTGGACAGGCCACCGGATGTGATGATGCACCCCCAAGCCCTAGTCCCACAGCAGCCAGAGACCACCCGCTGCTCGTCCCGGGTGAAACAGGCAGAACTACCCGAGCCCTCAAAAGCAGGAGGAATTAAGGAGGTGATTCCCACGACACACGTGCCACTCCTTGGAGACAGACACAGGCTTCGCTGCGAAAGTGCAGAGGACGGTGGAGTCCCTAGGCGGGCTGCTTCTTCCAACGATCGGGAAGAAACCAGATCCATTTCCTTGTAGGAGAATCATTTGTACCGTGATTAGACAGAAGACAGAAGGTGGCTGATGTTATCAAATCATCAAGCACCTCACGGCTGCTTCTCCAAGGAAGGCCTGGAAACTTGCAGCCACCCGCGTAGGGGCCGCAGTGTTTACAATGGAGATACGGGTGACTGAGGTCTGGCTTCCTCAGGGAAGCTAAATTTGAACTTTCACCACTGAGGAATCGGTCATTTACAGTCACTCACCCTCAATGCAGAAGAGGGCTCAAGACACTGCACCAGACTTCAACACTCAGGGTTAGGGTCAGGGTCAAATTCACAAGTTTTACAAAATGTATTTACTTGGGATGCCAGAAGAGATGTAGCTTCACCACCCCCCCCCCCCCCACCTCCACCGTTTGCTTAGCCCCTTCACCAGTGGATCTCACCAACAGATGACACATCCACGCCTCATCCATGGCAGCACAGAAAACCACTTGGAAGACAGCCACTCCCACCAAGCTTCCTGACTTTGGTGTTTAAAATCTGCATCTCATACGTGAGATTACACTCCTCCGAACAACGACATTGCCACTGTCATTTCACCCAAAAGGGCTTTAGGAAATGACACGCGGTCCAGATGCCAGAGGTCGCCGGCCGCCTTACTCTAGCCTAATTCCTTTGTGCCTGTATGGAGGCTTCACAGATACAGCCCATTAATGACCGTATGAGAAGCTAAGGGTGTAGACGAACTCAGTGCTGAATTTTTCCATTTATCACTCTTTTGTTTTGTCCAGAAGACAGCTGAGAAAGGCTGGGGCAGATCATCTCGAGTGTAATGACTCCAGCCACTTCTCTTCACCCCAGGTCACCCCTTAGTCACACGCTTTTGAGAAGCCAAAGCAGTTCTGTTCCCTTCACTCTGGGTTCCAAGCACTGAATTCCTCTGTTTTATCAATTAGATTATCAAGCAGCCATTTGTAATCTGGACTGCAATCTGATACAAAATTTAAAGCTAATTTAGGTTGTGGTAATAGCTCCTATTGACATTATAGATAAGGCATGAATGAAAACTTTAATCTGTTCATAGGACCAACTTTGTAAACAAACCAATTATTCAAGCAATGATTGTCTACAGTTAGATGCAAATTACTTTGCTCATAAAAGATTTTCCAGTAGGAATTTTTAAATCCATGGTCTGTATTTCCTGAGTCTGTCTCTGCACCTTCCCCTGAGTGCACAGCAGGACTTCTCAGGGCATCCCATCAGCAGGCCCACTGAAGAGAATAAGCCCCCAGCCCCCAGCCCAGGAATCAAGTGCGAGCCCCAGCAGCCCCTCGTCCAGCCGGGGCTTCTTCACCAGCACAGCACCCAGAGGTCTTCCAGGTTTAATGCCACATGTGCATGGAAAGTACAGTGCTGGGAAGACCACAGTGGACATTCTACAAATGCAAATTCCCTCCTGGAACAGCCCAGCAACCCTCTGTACCTTCCCCAAAGTACCCATGCCAGGCAGGCATAGAGTCTAATGGGGTGCCTAGGAATCAGCATTTAACACGATTCTGATACATAAAAAAGTTTGAGAGGTCAGTCAGCAAGAAGCTGCCGTGGCCTCCACTCATTTGCAGGCTCTGAAAAGACACAGATTCAGGTAACAGGCCAGACAGGACAGGACAAGGATGGGGAGGTGGAAGGCAAATTCCATGGACCACCAACCACCCCGCCTTCCCCACTGAGACTCTGATTTACAGAGTGACAAAGCCAGGGAGAAAAGATGCCCCCACCACACGAGGGACTGAGATTTCACCTAAAGCACGCAGCATGTGGCTGAAGGCCAAGGTTGGGAAAGCCAGGAGCACAGCACGGGGTTCACAGGCCCAGAGGTGCCCCCCACACACAGACCCCGTGCAGACCTCCTAAGCACTGCCTGTGTCTCCTGCCTGGTTTATTTCCTTCCCCTCTTCTACTGTGTTGGTTTCTCAGCCACCACACACCACCACACACCCCTCTCTACAAGCTTGGTGAACTCAAAAGAGTGGGGGGGGGATGGTAAGATCTGGGCTCTGTGGCCAATGTCCTGAGACATTAGTTCCAACCCACCTAGCTGTGATGAGAGCCCCCGAGATTTCTCAAATGTGAGATGGGAAGGTAACTGAACCCACTCACCAGGAGGGCTGTACATACTGAGATTACATATAGCCACACCTCGGCGTCCAGCACACGTGGGACTCCAGTCATGTTGCCCCTGATGGGAATCCCTCTATGCCCTCTCTGCTATCAGAGTCAACTCCCAGCAGTAGCTGTGGAGGGTGCATCCTCTATTCCCACTCCACTCACCTCCCATGGCTCCACGCAGTGACCTGCCATGCAGCAGCCACCAGCAAATCTGGCCCCACTGGATAATAGGCCACCACCCCCCCCTCACTTTGGGGCGTCTTCCACTTGTAGTTCCGAAGCAGGCCGAGAAACCGCCCTCAAGGGCAGTCACCTGTTCCTTATTGAACGTAATGACCTGCCACGCAGGACCACCAGCAAACCCAGCTCCATCATCCAGGCTCCTGTGGATAACCGAACTCCCACCCCACGACCTTGAGGCATCTTCCACTTGTGGTTCTGAAAGGGGCCGAGAAACCGCTCTCAAGGGCACTCACCTGTTTCTTATTGCACGTAATGGCCTGCCAAGCAGGGCCACCAGCAAACACGGTCCACCATCCAGGTTCTGGTGGGTAACTGTCCCCCTCCCCCGCTTCCTCCTGGGGTGTCTGGGAGGCTCAAACTGCCCTCCAAGGGCACTCATCTGTTCCTTATTGCACTAATACCTCATTTACAGAAATCCACTTTGACTTCCAGCACTGCAGGTGTGACAATTTAGCAATCCTGCTTGCAAGCTCCAAGAGCTTGAGGTCATGTCCCCCTCACCAGCATCCCAGAGACCCTGCACTGTCCCCCCGTTTAAAATTCCAAAATACTCCTTCAAAATGCTACTGGCATTTGGTTTGCGCATAAAATGCTAAAAAACCTTCAAGTGAAACAAATATCTTTAAGTTTGATATGACATGTGAGTTACACATCTGCCAAATTGTAAAGCCTCATGCATTTATAACATTTTATTTATGGTCAAATGGTTCATTAATATAAATTACGAGAATCTCCAAGAAACAGGTTTTTTTCTGGCATTAGATGACCAAAGGAAAACTGGGTTCTGGCTGGCTTTCAGGCCTGTAGCGGCAGACATATCTGCTGACACAACCAAGCTCCTTCCCACTGATGTGGCCTCATCCCAGGCCCCTCACCCAGATGCCCGCAGGCCCCTGGAGGAGCAAGCTGACCTGCCTACATTTCTCAAATACACAGCTGTTGCTCACACTGCAGATGGAGCTCAAGGCACAAGCAGGCCACGACGCTAAAAATACCAGGCAGCGTCCACGCCAAGTGATGGTGGTTTTCACTCCATCCCAAAGCCCCATGTATGAGTTTATAGCCATGACTACTAAATGGATTTTTAGACTCTCAAGACATACTTTACTTTTATGCAACAAAGTTAAAAGATTATCCCTCAGATATAGGCTCTGAAACTGGAATAATTATTTGGGAACAGAGCCTCTGCCAGATCAGGATAAGCACTTGGGACAACACCCCATGACCTCGGTCCACACAAACCCATCCAGACCAGAAGCCTCCCCCACTGTAATTTCTGTGGATTTCTGTAACGAGGTATTAGTGCAATAAGGAACAGATGAGTGCCCTTGGAGGGCAGTTTCTGAGCCTCCCAACCACACAGCCACATGAAGGCTGAAGCCGCGCCACCTCCAGAAACACTGTCCCTCACCGAGGTGTGCCTGGCTTCTCCCTTTTTCCAGAACTTAAACCCTGAAAGGACAGCTCTGTGTAGAAAAAAACCAAGCTACTTGCGATTCCTCTTCCCAGTTCAGGCTGTAGGAAGCTCATTTCAGCCCTCACTGTGTTCTGTGGCTTGGTTCCCATAAGAAAGTCAGAATTCTAGTCCCTGTCTCTTGGGCGGTGTGGCAGGCATACATACCTTCAGTTATATGAGGAAAGGCGTGGTGAGCCCCCTTCCTTCAGTAAAACTGCACAGTTCCCAGAACCCCGACGCCATCCCCCTCACACCACTGTGAACACCTGGACAGAGCACATTTTAATGCGTGCACCTTTGTGGGCTAGTTTTCTATTTCTCCACTAAATCACCCCAAATTTAGCACCCTAAACACTGACTTATTTTCTCACATTTCTGGAAGCTGGAGTCCAAAACTGGTCCCACCAGCTAACTTCGAGGTGTCGGCAGGGCTGGCTCTGGGGAAGTGACTGTCTCCTTGACGCCCACAGCCTCTAGAGGCTTCTGCATCCCCTGGTCCACATGGCACCTACTGTCTTCAGGACCCACAGCGGCCCTGACGGCCCCCAACAGGAAGACGCAGAATGTCAGGAGCCCAGGCTCCAGCGCTAGGGCCAAGCCTCCCCCACCCTCCCAGCTCCTCACGCACACCCGTGCGAGCTAATATAGATTCCACTTTAACTAGTGTCACCTGTGTAAGGGGTTGGTGCCCAGCTGTGAACTGGTTAAACTCGCCCACACAAACCCCGGGAATAAAATCACAGGCCATGGACCACTCCACAAGCAATAAGTGACCACCTGCTCAGGGACCTCCAGGCCCCAGCAGAGCCCTCCGGTACCTCCTTGTGAGCTCAGACTGGCAGCAGGGGTCTGCAGCGCCAGAGGGCCTTGGATAAAAAAGACAGCTCCCGTGTCGGGAGGCGCCCGCCCGCGGTTGGGTTCCCAGTACTTTAAGTAGCCCAGGTGGACAAGCCGCGCCGCATGCAACCCCATCAACAGAGTAACGGCTGCACGTGGCGAGTGCACGGGTGGCCACCACTCAGTCCAGCTGGCCGCGCTAAGCACATTACAACTGTGACGTCCAATCAGACTCAGCTGCTGGCACAGTCCTGGCATCGGCCCCCAAGAACATTCTGGATCACAATTCAGAGTAGTGATTGCGATCAGGGCCACACGTGGGTGAATGTATTTACAGGAGGACGCCACAGCTGGATCTGGCTGGACTGAGAGCATTTCCCACTGTACATTCTTACAACACCATTTTATTTGCGTTTTATTAAACTTTTATGGCTTTTTCCTGCTAATCTACTTTATGGGAGTGTTTCTTGTTCTTATGACTGCAGTGATACTTCAAGCTACAACTATCAATGTGTAAAATTAGTTTGGAAGGCGCCTTATCATTAAACATTCACAAGCAAGCAGTCAGAGGCACCTAACCCGGAGGCCTCTTTTCTTCTCTGAGCCAAACCTACCTTGGACTCAAAGAAAAGGGCACACGGAGAGGGGCTGGATCTCCAGCGCGCATTCCTAGGGAGCCTCCTGGGGAGCAGATATGGAGGGAGAAGCCCTGGGTTATGGCACTGTCGTACTGAAGAAAAGTCTATTTGGGTAATGTAAGCACCAGACTTAAGAGATTAAGCAAACCATGAAAAGAAACCACTAACCACAGCTTCTCCAAAACAGAACTAAACTCCCTTTAGTTTGAATTGGAAAAGCAGAAGTGATGATCAGGATACAAAAAAAAAAAAAATGACAAAGTATCTGAACACAGGAGAATAATCAAGGGCCACTGTCTCTTCCTGTGTCAGTGGGAGCCTCGCATCTAAGCTGGATTTAGAAGGTTGCTACTTTGGACTGAAAGGTATCCCCAACCCTAGTTTGTAAGCAAGTGGAGCAGAATGCTTCAATTATTTCAAGATTTAGCGGTAAAGCTCTGCAACTCTCACAACCATTTTAGTTGGTGTGAATTTTAAAGTGACTCAATCTGTTGGCTGGAGTATCTAACGGCTTAACCACGGGGTCACGTTGGAAAATCTTTCCAATTGCTTTTGTTTTTCCTACTGAAGATGAATTTGAATGTTCTTGTAGTTTGCAGTTGGCTGGTTCCGATGTTTGGTCCTGAGGAGGCCCAAGTACCCATAGAGGAAGAATCTGAAACCTCAAGGCACTCGAGTGCTGTCTGGGGAGATGGAGACCCCAACCTGAGGGCCACTGACGGACTCAGCATGGGCGCAGGGCCGCCCAACGCAACGGGCTAAGTATTTGCCGCTTACAAAACAACATAAGCACACACCCCCAGGTGTGCACACACGCTCTGTACACATCTGTCCCTGTCAACACCAGCACACACCCCCAGGTGTGCACACACGCTCTGTACACATCTGTCCCTGTCAACAACAGCACACACCCCGAGGTGTGCACACACGCTCTGTACATGCTCACATCTGTCCATGCCAACAGCACACACCCCGAAGTGTGCACACACGCTCTGTACACATCTGTCCCTGCCAATGCCAGCACACATCCCCAAGGTGTGCACACACATTCCATACGCACTCACATCTGTCCCTGCCAACGCCAGCACACACCGCCAAGGTGTGCACACATGCTCTGTACACACTCACACCCCTCCCTGCAAGTATGAGCACACATTCCCAGGGGTGCACGCACGCTCTGCACATACTCATGTCTGTCCCTGCAGCCTGAGTCAAACAGTCACAGAGAGGCAGAGGAGGAGGAAGAAGGATGCGATGGGCACTAAGTTCCTGGGCCGGTTCCACTCCCTACCTTGGGAGAGACCCCTCATGTGATCCTGCCATCACTCCCCCTTCCGCCTCCATCCTCCAGCCTCCCACAGGGATCAGGACGATGCCTACTGCACAGAGCTGTGATGAGCATGAACAGAAGATGGCAGGAGCTCACGCCAAGGTGCTGAGCACGGGGCCTACAGAGTGCTTCTTTCTGCTGTGGCTGACATCATCAAACAAGAGGCTGACACGAGAATGTCACTCGCTGAGAAACTGAAACGTGTGACCTAGGAGCCTGTGAAGGTCTAAGAACAAACCAACAAATCAAATGGTTTTGTTTGTTTTCAAACACTGTAGCCTGTTTTTTCTTTTTTTTCATGCTCTACCGTGGGTATCATTTAGTTTAATTTCAAAGTAAGTCCAATAAATACACAAAATCACAGGACTGAGCATGGAGCATTGTTTCACTTCATGTCCTCCAGCCTTTAGGACACATTGAGTAAGGAAAGACATGATTCCAGGATTCCCATTAGAAAGGCTGCCCTGAGGCACCTGCTGGGGCAGCCAAATTGCAGCTGTTGATGCTGCCCCCAAGCTGCTTAGATGAAGCAGAAGATTCTGGAGGTCTCCTCTCTTCTGCCCCTTGTCCAGGAGAGAAGGTGGGGGGAGAAAGGTGAGTGAAGACAGGAAGAAGGAGGGGGAAGCAGGGAGAGAGGAGGGGAGAAGGAGGGAGAGAGGAGGGGGGAGGGAGGGATAGGGGGAGGGAGGGAGGAGGCGCATGTTCCATCCACCAAGGCAGCTACACTGCAGAGAGAATGGAGGGTGTGTTGCCTCTCAGGACAGCAAGTTCAAGCTGTTTATAATTGTTAGCATAAACAGTGACCAGCTGAGGACAGGGCTGTAATTGGAGTTGACAACGTTTTATTTTCATAGTTGATATTGGGGACCTAGACCTAAAGCACCGTGCCTTGCCCTTTCACCAAATGGGCCTATGCTTCTCTATACTTGAGTCTATTTGACTTAAATACGCGATATTGACTAGGAATTATGACGTGTAGGATACCCCTTACCACAGTAACGTCAAACTCATGTTCTAAATGCAATTTGTTCAGGGACTGGCTTCTAACTCTGGGTGGGAATGTTAAGCTCAGTCCAGTTCAATTCAGTAAGCATTTATCAAGAAAATCCTAGGCCAAGAGCTATGTTGGACACTGGGTATGGGGTGATGGGGATATGAAGATGTGGAATTAGAACTCGAGAAGCTCAAGTGCTACCATTTAATTCCCTAATGCAATTACCAAGCTTCAACCTGATGGCTGTAATGTCTAAATTCACTTTTTCTTTATTCCAGTTCTACATAACAAAGCATAAATAATCACAGAGGAATGATTCTGTGTTGGACTATTCAGTGGACAGAGAAGAGCATTCTGACTAGCGTGAGACACTCTCTCTGTTCCCAGGGAGCCCGTGAGGTGGCTGCACGGAGCACACGCGTGAAGATTCAGGAGCATGAGCATCAGGTGATGGGAGGGGCATGGAGGCAGCACCAGAAAGATGCCTGCGGAGAGGCTGCTGCAGCCAGGCTGGCCAGGAAGGTCATGGGAGTGGGTGCAGGCATCTCCCTCCAGCCGCACTTGGTTTTCATGAGGACGCATGCAGGGAACGGGATGACACCGAAATGCTGTGGTGCTGAGGGGAGGAGGGGAGGGACACAGGGCCGAGGGCTGGCCCCCACCCCTTCCATCCCTGCCCCTAGGAACGCTGCCAAAATCAGCCCCAACGGGGAGAAATGAGGTGGGTGAAAGAGGTGGACAGACTTGGCTTCCGTGGAATTCACAGATTCCAGTCATTAAAAATCCCTTCTGAGTTTTCATCTCGAAAACTTTGCAAATGTACTTAGGAACAAGAGGCAAAAGATGAAGCCAACACAATTGGGCTCAAACCGCCGCCCTTCTCCTTCTCTCTTCATCCAAGACCCTCCCTGGGCCCCTGAGTGCGAGAACCCAGAGCTACACAGCCCAAGGGCGCAGACCCTGACCAGAGGAGGGAGCAGCACGGCGGGGGCCCCAGCACGTGGATGGCAGGATCTGTGCTATGTCAGTCCCAGGACCCCAAGCAGAGAAGGCCTGGGGCTCCCAGCTGAAGTTTTGCTGTCTCCTCTGTCACCAAAGTCGAGAAGGACTGAGTGGGACCAACGCCGCACCTGGCAGCTCCTCGGTGGCTGCCGATGTGGTCCTCAGGCTGTGAGTGAGACCCTCTAGGGAAACCCAGTGGCGAGAATCACAGCCACGAGTGCTCCAGTTGCCCCAAAACTCAAGCATAGCCTGAGGAAGGCAGCGCCTGCTCAGATCCCCGTGCCAGCTTGTGTGGCACACTTGTGAGGCACACGGCACCAGAACATGGCACTTTAAGTGGCTTTGTGAGGTTTGGGAACACAAAGTGTGGTCTCGAGTGGCTCAGAAGTCACTCCCACCAGCCTGCAGGACCCGGACGGCCCCTTTGGACGTGGCTGGAGTCTCTCCAGGGCGGGCTCCAAAGTCCCAAGGATGAGGTGAGCGTCGGTCTTGCTCTGAGGAAGGCCCCTGACAAGTATCCTGAACATGCAGGCACACAGCTGGCTGACTCATTTGAAGGGACCTGCTGAGCCACGAGCCAGGGACGGCTAGAGAGAACTCGACTAACACATGAACCCTGCCCAGGCGCCCACCTGGGGCACCCACGAGAAAACTACGGAAGCTGTGAAAACTGAGGTGTGCACGGGGCTGGGAGAATCCTGGGATGAGCCGCACTGGGGACCAGGAGGGACTGGGGGCTGGGCCCCACAAGCAATTGAGGGAGGCACTCGGTGCCCTGTAGACACCTCTGCACCCACAGCTGCAGGCCTGGCTGGCAACATGACCTTGTCTGCAGGGGCCCAGGAGCACGTGTGTTTGGCAGGAGCTGCCCTCCTTGAGCCACACTACGGGTAATGTCATTTTAGAGGCAGGTACCTGATATCAACGATGACAATCTACCATGCCACCCTGAATTACAGCCATGTCCTCAGCGGGTCACTCTTTATGCTGACAATCACAAAGAGCTTGAACTCGCTGTCCCAAGAGGCAACAAGCCCTTCATTGTCACGGCCGGAAGCCTCTG